>NC_140171.1:9217327-9234827 GCF_963971535.1 Notolepis coatsorum
TGGTTATACATATATGTGCATTGGTACACCGTGATCGTGAATCCACATTTTCAAACACGAGGTTGCCTGCCAAAAGCAGGTCCAGGGAAGGGTACTCCTGCTCTCCATAGTAGACCCTCTGAGAGAGGAGGGAGCCGGCTAGAGGGGGGGGGGGGGGGGACAAGCACATGAGCGTTGTCTCGTGAGGCCCCACTTGAGTGCCTTGTCTCTCCGAGTGGATGGTAGGAGGAGGATGCAGCAGAAGTAGGGTAAGGGGGTGACTGAGGGTTGGCGGAGGCGAGGCGGAGGCGGGCGCAGCTGGTAGAGAGTGGGCGCTGTGGGGGTGCGTGGGTGGTGGTGTCGAGGCTCCGCGAGAGAGAGACCCGGCTGCAGACGGCTCCACGAGGCCGGGCCGCTGCAGGCGCTATATATACGAGGAGCGACTCCGCTGGACCCAACGGACCAGAAACACACATTCTCTTGCTCCCTTTCCCCCCCTCTCTCTCTCTCTCTCTCTCTCTCTCACTCTCTTGCTCTCGCTCTCGCTCTCTCTCTCTCTCTCTCTCTCTCTCTCTCTCTCTGCCTCTTAGTCATTCTCTTGTTACTGTCTGCCCGGCTCTTATCTCGGGCCGCCGTCTGCTCTCGTCTCTCGTCTCTCTCCGTCTCTCTCTGTCTCACTCTGTCTCTCTCTCTCATCTCTCTCTCTCTCTCTCTCTCTCTCTCTCTCTCTCTCTCTCTCTCTCTCTCTCTCTCTCTCTCTCTCTCTCTCTCTCTCTGTCTGTCTGTCTGTCTGTCTGTCTGTCTGTCTCTCTGTCTCACTCTGTCTCTCTCTCTCTCTCTCTCTCTCTCTCTCTCTCTCTCTCTCTCTCTCTCTTTCTGTCTCTGTCTCACTCTGTCTCTGTCTCACTCTGTCTCTGTCTCACTCTGTCTCTCTCTCTCTCTCTCTGTCTGTCTGTCTCTCTGTCTCACTCTGTCTGTCTCTCTCTCTCTCTCTCTCTCTCTCTCTCTCTCTCTCTCTCTCTCTCTCTCTCTCTCTCTCTCCTCTCTTTCTGTCTCTGTCTCTGTCTCTGTCTCACTCTGTCTCTGTCTCACCTCTGTCTCTCTCTCTCTCTCTCTCTCTCTCTCTCTCTCTCTCTCTCTCTCTCTCTCTCTCTCTCTCTTTCTGTCTCTGTCTCACTCTGTCTCTGTCTCACTCTGTCTCTCTCTCTCTGTCTGTCTGTCTGTCTGTCTGTCTGTCTGTCTGTCTGTCTGTCTCTCTGTCTCTCTGTCTCTCTGTCTCTCTGTCTCTCTGGTCTCTCTGTCTCTCTGTCTCTCTTCTCTCGTCTCTCTGTCTCTCTCTCTCTCTCTCTCTCTCTCTCTCTCTCTCTCTCTCTCTCTCTCTCTCTCTGTCTCTCTCTGCTTTCTCGCTTGGTCTCACCCCCCCCCCCCCCTCTGCTCTCCAGCCTCCTTGCAGTCGTACAGTATTACTTGTCCCTCTTGCCCCTCACTGCCTCTTTATTTATTTTTTATCTCTTTCCATTCTCTCCGTTCTTTCTTCAGTTGACACTACTACTCACCCCCCCTCCTCCCCTCTCTCTCTTTGTTGGATAGTGTTGTGACTTGATGTAGTATGTACACGGTTCACTCTGTTCACCTCGCAGATGAAGGCCTGGCGCTAGGAGCACTGGAGCGCACCAGGGAGGGGCATTTGGAGGGCGTGTCAATATTTTTGTTTTACTGAACCAAAAACCCATAAAACTATTAGTGGACTAAGGATTCTTCCGGTCAGGGACGGCCCTAACTCATCCACCATAGTTTGTGTGTTACAGTGGGTTGTGTGTTACAGTATGTTTGTGTTTTACAGTAGTTGTGTGTTACAGTGGGTTGTGTTACAGTAGTAGTTGTGTGTTACAATAGTAGTTGTGTTACAATAGATTGTGTGTTACAGTAGTGTGTCGTTAGCCTCATAGGATAACTGCCTAAGTAATTTTTTGGCCAAATTGATATTTTTGCCTAACTCTACTCTCCTCACACTGCTGCACCACCCTGGCTTAGTGGCTGTGTCCTCAGCCAATCAGAACCTTGTTATTTTAAACATTTCTTTCTGCCTAACTCACTCGTGTGACTTGTGTGAAAATTAGTTTTTTCTTCTTTCCCGAAAGTCTTGAAAAATGACTTAGGCAGTTATCCTATGAGGCTAACGGTGTGGGACAATATTAGGTTGTGTGTTAGTAGTTGTGTGGTACAATAGGTTGTGTGTTACAGTGGTGTGTGGGACAATGGAAATCACCTCCTTATCCTTACTCTGCAGTTCTGTGGTGATGAACCATCAGGTGGAACCACAGTCCTATCTGTATGGGACTAATGAGGGGGAGTTCCCCACACCGTGTGACTCAACCTGTTGCACAGCTGCAGCCGTCAGCTCCTCTGAGCCGCTGTCTGAGGTTCTACCTTAGAGAACCGTGCTGTCTGAGGTTCTACCATAGAGAACCGTGCTGTCTGAGGTTCTACCATAGAGAACCGTGCTGTCTGAGGTTCTACCTTAGAGAACCGTGCTGTCTGAGGTTCTACCATAGAGAACCGTGCTGTCTGAGGTTCTACCATAGAGAACCGTGCTGTCTGAGGTTCTACCATAGAGAACCATGCTGTCTGAGGTTCTACCATAGAGAACCATGCTGCCTGAGGTTCTACCATAGAGAACCGTGCTGTCTGAGGTTCTACCATAGAGAACCATGCTGTCTGAGGTTCTACCATAGAGAACCATGCTGTCTGAGGTTCTACCATAGAGAACCATGCTGTCTGAGGTTCTACCATAGAGAACCGTGCTGTCTGAGGTTCTACCATAGAGAACCATGCTGTCTGAGGTTCTACCATAGAGAACCGTGCTGTCTGAGGTTCTACCATAGAGAACCATGCTGTCTGAGGTTCTACCATCGAGAACCATGCTGTCTGAGGTTCTACCATAGAGAACCATGCTGTCTGAGGTTCTACCATAGAGAACCGTGCTGTCTGAGGTTCTACCATAGAGAACCGTGCTGCCTGAGGTTCTACCATAGAGAACCGTGCTGTCTGAGGTTCTACCATAGAGAACCGTGCTGTCTGATGTTCTACCATAGAGAACCGTGCTGTCTGAGGTTCTACCATAGAGAACCATGCTGTCTGAGGTTCTACCATAGAGAACCGTGCTGTCTGAGGTTCTACCATAGAGAACCATGCTGTCTGAGGTTCTACCATAGAGAACCGTGCTGTCTGAGGTTCTACCATAGATAACCATGCTGCCTGAGGTTCTACCATAGAGAACCGTGCTGTCTGAGGTTCTACCATAGAGAACCATGCTGTCTGAGGTTCTACCAGAGAGAACCGTGCTGTCTGAGGTTCTACCATAGAGAACCATGCTGTCTGAGGTTCTACCATAGAGAACCGTGCTGTCTGAGGTTCTACCATAGAGAACCGTGCTGTCTGAGGTTCTACCAGAGAGAACCGTGCTGCCTGAGGTTCTACCATAGAGAACCATGCTGTCTGAGGTTCTACCATAGAGAACCATGCTGTCTGAGGTTCTACCATAGAGAACCATGCTGTCTGAGGTTCTACCATAGAGAACCATGCTGTCTGAGGTTCTACCATAGAGAACCATGCTGTCTGAGGTTCTACCATAGAGAACCATGCTGTCTGATGTTCTACCATAGAGAACCGTGCTGTTTGAGGTTCTACCATAGAGAACCATGCTGTCTGAGGTTCTACCATAGAGAACCGTGCTGTCTGAGGTTCTACCATAGAGAACCGTGCTGTCTGAGGTTCTACCATAGAGAACCATGCCGCGCCTCACGGCCCTGTCTGAGGTTCTACCATAGAGAACCGTGCCGTCTGAGGTTCTACCATAGAGAACCATGCCGCGCCTCACGGCCCTGTCTGAGGTTCTACCATAGAGAACCATGCTGTCTGAGGTTCTACCATAGAGAACCATGCTGTCTGAGGTTCTACCATAGAGAACCATGCTGTCTGAGGTTCTACCATAGAGAACCATGCCACACCTCACGGCCCTCATGGCCCTCATGGCCCTGCGCCGTGTCAATCAGGTGATCTTCTGCAACAGAGACATAGGCCCAGTGTGGACTGAGTGGCCAACCAAACGGAGAAGGCTATTGATACAGAGAAGGCTATCGCTCCATCACTTTTAGTACTGAACAGTACTATAGAATATTAGTTATTTGTGTCAAAGTTACTTTGCTTTGATTTCTGATATAGCACTTGGTATCGGATTTTAGCAGCCTATTGTGGAAGTTCTCTACTTTACTCTATACTCAAAACACTAGATTTTAGCAGCCTATTGTAGAAGTTCTCTATACTTTATACTCAAAACACTAGATTTTAGCAGCCTATTGTAGAAGTTCTCTATACTTTATACTCAAAACACTATATTTTAGCAGCCTATTGTGGAAGTTCTCTACTTACTCTATACTCAAAATACTAGATTTTAGCAGCCTATTGTAGAAGTTCTCTGCACACTTTATACTCAAAACACTAGATTTTAGCAGCCTATTGTGGAAGTTCTCTATACTTTATACTCAAAACACTAGATTTTAGCAGCCTATTGTGGAAGTTCTCTATACTTTATACTCAAAACACTAGATTTTAGCAGCCTATTGTAGAAGTTCTCTATACTTTATACTCAAAACACTAGATTTTAGCAGCCTATTGTGGAAGTTCTCTATACTCTATATACTCAAAACACTAGATTTTAGCAGCCTATTGTGGAAGTTCTCTACACACTTTATACTCAAAACACTATATTTTAGCAGCCTATTGTGGAAGTTCTCTGCATACTTTATACTCAACACTAGATTGTATCAGGCTTGATACCAGTACCAGCGCATGCCTCTTCCCTAGTACGGCCCTAACAGGCCCCATCCCGGTGCCTTTGGCAGTGCAGAGAGAAAGTCCCACGTCCCTACAGGCCCGGCAGAATGTACTTAACCAACAATCAGAGAACCATATCTAATATCCTGCAATAATAACGAAGCATAAATCAGCTCCGGCGTTTTGTTATGTCGAGTCGACCCACTCCTCTATAGGCTGCTTCATCAGCCACGCAGCTGTTCATGGGTCCACTGAGACGACAGAGCGCTAATTAAAGCAAGAGATGGTTAAATTGCTAGCGTCGTTTAGAATCGTAGGCGGGCGGCGGTGCTCCGGTTCGCATGTGGGCAGTTGTTTGCTTGCTCAGATGGAAGAGGGCGTGTGGGTTCAGCCTTTTGAAACAAATGAAACCCTTGAGAAGTTGATTTGCCCCTCCTGCCCCCCGAGAGAGTATTTGGGTTGAGAAGAACCAAATTGCCTGTTCCGAGAAACTTTGCTCTGCATTTTGCTACGACGATGAACCGTCCTTAAAGCTTGAGATTCTACCCTCTCTGTTGCGGAGTTTAAAACCTTGATCTCCAACCTTTGTCAATCAAGTTGTACGTGTTTTAAATGATTGTTATCCTTACTTGTTATAAATGTATATGCTTTGTGATTTGATATGCCTTTTTTTTGGCTTAACTCTGTACACTCAACGTGACTGTATATTAGGGAAACCTCAGTTGCCTTTCGAGTTTAAATAAAGGTTTGAAATGAAATGAAATGAGAACCTTAGTGGAGATTCGCCAGGGACAGTTTTTTTTACGCGTGTTTATCACTGACAACGTGAGATTCACTATGAAACAGGTGTCGGGGAGCAGCGTAGACCAGGAGGAGCGATCGGGGCGACCGATGAAAGTAGTTTCAGTTTCAGTTTTTCATGCGGCGCCTGGGGTTCTATCTGCCGCGGGGAGCTGGAGGTACCAGGTAGTGAGTCCAGTCCAGTCGAGCCGGTACCATGCGGTGGAAAAGCAGCTTTCCGTGGCCCATTATAGTACCGATTTAATAGGAGGTTTTAGCTATTTCAAAACGGACACAAAACATTTCATGGTATTTGATGTTGTTCCGTTTTTCAGTACCAATTACAGAAATTCCCCCAAGGGGATCAATAAAATCATGTTTTATCTTATCTTATATGACATATTTATTTTATGTTATTGTCTTGTAGTGCAATTGTCATGGTTCTATTTAATTCAAAATGGTCTTTTATTTATTCTTATTACATCTTAAATATAAGTTCAGTTCATATACATACAGTATGCATTTTTATGGATGATGGCATAGTAAAAAGAAAATCCATGACGGTGTACCTTCATATTCAGTACCCCTTCTAGCCCAAGCTACAATATTTTGATGAAGGCTAAATGTGGGGCATAATAATAATAATAATAATAATAATAATAATAATAATAATAATAATAATAATAATAATAATAATAATAATAATAATACATTCAATTTATATATATCGCTTTTACGGTGCTCAAAGACCATTCTAAATGAAGTACGACCTACTGTGGCCTACTGAAGTACAGCCTACTGTGGAAGGCCATAAATGAAGTGTGGTCTACTGAAGTACAGCCTACTGTGGAAGGCCATAAATGAAGTGTGGTCTACTGAAGTACAGCCTACTGTGGAAGGCCATAAATGAAGTGTGGTCTACTGAAGTACAGCCTACTGTGGAAGGCCATAAATGAAGTACGGCCTCCTCTGTGCTGCAGAGAAGCCCTGCCTGGCCTATAAATCCTGTTCCACAAACAAAGTTGTAACAATTTCAAAACTGACACAAAACATTTGGCGAGATTGCAAATTGGAAGCACTAACCTCCTAGATATTTGCATTCCTCTTACACTCCCTCCCCCAACACCCTTCCCCCCCTCCTCACCGCTCCCCCGACCCCCTTCCCCCCCCCCCCCCCCCCCCACACCCCTCCCCCCCCCCCCCCACCGACACACCCTTCTCGTCCATCGGGGGGCTGAGGGCCTGAGAGAGCCTGTTGATTTTGGCATGCCGGGCCGGGGAACAGTTGTGGCGGCGCGTCACTTCTTTACATGGGAGGGTCAGGTGGTTTAAACATCTGCCTCGGGTTCGCTGGACCCCAGCCAAGCAGCCCCCCCCCCCCCCTCACCCCCTTGGAGTTTCTCAGCCACACACACCAGCCACCAGATGTGCGCTACAGCAATGCCACACTTAGGAGCGGCCATGAAAGAGCTTTAAATTACGGTCCCGCCCACTTGAAATGTTTTCCCAAACAGAACAGAAGCCAAGTCAAAGGAGAGCCGAGCTGTCACTCAGGCGGCTCCCTCTCTCTCTCTAAAGCTGCCATGCGGTCTCGCTCCCCTCAGTGGAACCGACGGCGTCATTCAAGGGCTCGTCAAATTGGCCCGGCTGTTGCTTAGCTACTGAGGGGAGGAGAGTAGCCCGGTGTGCCCTCTGTGACCAACCACACAAGCCTTTCTCTCACTCCGCGCCACCCTTTTCACCGTCTCACTCTTTCTGTCTTCCTGGGTGTGTGTGTCCTCTCAACCCCCCCAACCCCCCCCCCCCCCCCCCCCCCCCCCCCACCATCTCTCTCATTGAAACACAACTCTCGGACTTTCAGATTCAGATTCCTTTATTGTCACGTCATTTGGTACCTTTTACAGCAAAACAAATACTGAAATTCGTTTTTGTTGTGGTTCCTCGACCCAATATAATATGAAATAAAAAGAATAGCATAAAATAAGATCAAATAAGTACAGCAAGATGACTATATACAATTCTAACAAAAGTGTGAAGTGTGCAGATAACAGGATGTGCAGTATGCAGATATTACACTATATTATAAAATATAAGTAACAAAATGGCTATGTACAGTTCCAACAAGAAAAATTTATGTAATGTAATGTGCAATAATGAGCAAGGGGCAAAAATGCAATGTGCAATGCAATTGAATGGCACCGAACGTGGGCCTAATTGCATTACGTCTGACAGTAATTGTGTTTGTCTTGTTGGAGACCAGACCTTCACGTGTGTTTCTCCTCGTCGTTTAGCGGCTCTACACGCACTCTTTAGCCGCCCCTCTGGTAGGTTACTTTAACGTACGTTTAGCAGCTCTACACGCACTCTTTAGCCGCCCCTCTGGTAGGTTACTTTAACGTACGTTTAGCAGCTCTACACACACTGTTTAGCCGCCCCTCTGGTAGGTTACTTTAACATACTTTAGCAGCTCTACACGCACTCTTTAGCCGCCCCTCTGGTAGGTTACTTTAACGTACGTTTAGCAGCTCTACACACACTGTTTAGCCGCCCCTCTGGTAGGTTACTTTAACGTACGTTTAGCAGCTCTACACACACTGTTTAGCCGCCCCTCTGGTAGGTTACTTTAACGTACGTTTAGCAGCTCTACACACACTGTTTAGCCGCCCCTCTGGTAGGTTACTTTAACGTACGTTTAGCAGCTCTAAACGCACTCTTTAGCCGCCCCTCTGGTAGGTTACTTTAACGTACGTTTAGCAGCTCTACACGCACTCTTTAGCCGCCCCTCTGGTAGGTTACTTTAACGTACGTTTAGCGGCTCTACACGCACTCTTTAGCCGCCCCTCTGGTAGGTTACTTTAACGTACGTTTAGCAGCTCTACACGCACTCTTTAGCCGCCCCTCTGGTAGGTTACTTTAACGTACGTTTAGCGGCTCTACACGCACTCTTTAGCCGCCCCTCTGGTAGGTTACTTTAACGTACTTTAGCGGCTCTACACGCACTCTTTAGCCGCCCCTCTGGTAGGTTACTTTAACGTACTTTAGCGGCTCTACACGCACTCTTTAGCCGCCCCTCTGGTAGGTTACTTTAACGTACGTTTAGCAGCTCTACACGCAGTCTTTAGCCGCCCCTCTGGTAGGTTACTTTAACGTACGTTTAGCGGCTCTACACGCACTCTTTAGCCGCCCCTCTGGTAGGTTACTTTAACGTACGTTTAGCGGCTCTACACGCACTCTTTAGCCGCCCCTCTGGTAGGTTACTTTAACGTACTTTAGCAGCTCTACACGCACTCTTTAGCCGCCCCTCTGGTAGGTTACTTTAACATACTTTAGCAGCTCTACACGCACTCTTTAGCCGCCCCTCTGGTAGGTTACTTTAACGTACTTTAGCGGCTCTACACGCACTCTTTAGCCGCCCCTCTGGTAGGTTACTTTAACGTACGTTTAGCGGCTCTACACGCACTCTTTAGCCGCCCCTCTGGTAGGTTACTTTAACGTACGTTTAGCAGCTCTACGCGCACTCTTTAGCCGCCCCTCTGGTAGGTTACTTTAACGTACGTTTAGCGGCTCTACACGCACTCTTTAGCCGCCCCCTCTGGTAGGTTACTTTAACGTACGTTTAGCAGCTCTACACGCACTCTTTAGCCGCCCCTCTGGTAGGTTACTTTAACGTACGTTTAGCGGCTCTACACGCACTCTTTAGCCGCCCCCTCTGGTAGGTTACTTTAACGTACGTTTAGCGGCTCTACACGCACTCTTTAGCCGCCCCCTCTGGTAGGTTACTTTAACGTACTTTAGCAGCTCTACACGCACTCTTTAGCCGCCCCTCTGGTAGGTTACTTTAGCGTACTTCTCCTCTCCGTTATCTGCTGCAGATGTCTGGGAATGCTTTCTTCATGGTGCTGGCCAGAGTGGAATGTGTGCGAGGAGGGGGAGAAGGATGACTGACCCCGAGGATCAGCTCGCCTCCCGCTCTAGAACTATAGGCTAACGACCCCGACGTGCCTTTCAGACGACGTGGAGTCAGTCCTCCTGTGAGGCGCCGCCCGTTTGGACTCCACTCGCTCGCGTCGCCGACCGCCTGACTCTGTTGTTTACCTGCAGCAGCAGTTATAATGATCAGTACCGGGACACGTTTTCCTATACGGTCCAAATGAACTGTTCAAGTCATCTGCCTGAATGATCGGCCTCAGTCGAGTTGAGACGTGTTGGGATCCTGACAACAAACTATGTTACTTCTTCTATGCAGTTTCTCCAGTTTCTCTCGCTGTATGTAAACCAGGACACAGTTTCTCATGCTGTATGTAAACCAGGACACAGTTTCTCATGCTGTATGGAAACCAGGACACAGTTTCTCATGCTGTATGTAAACCAGGACAGTTTCTCACGCTGTATGTAAACCAGGACAGTTTCTCACGCTGTATGTAAACCAGGACACAGTTTCTCATGCTGTATGTAAACCAGGACACAGTTTCTCATGCTGTATGTAAACCAGGACAGTTTCTCACGCTGTATGTAAACCAGGACACAGTTTCTCTCGCTGTATGTAAACCAGGACACAGTTTCTCACGCTGTATGTAAACCAGGACACAGTTTTTCTCGCTGTATGTAAACCAGGACACAGTTTCTCATGCTGTATGTAAACCAGGACACAGTTTCTCACGCTGTATGTAAACCAGGACACAGTTTCTCACGCTGTATGTAAACCAGGACACAGTTTCTCATGCTGTATGTAAACCAGGACAGTTTCTCATGCTGTATGTAAACCAGGACACAGTTTCTCATGCTGTATGTAAACCAGGACACAGTTTCTCTCGCTGTATGTAAACCAGGACACAGTTTCTCACGCTGTATGTAAACCAGGACACAGTTTCTCATGCTGTATGTAAACCAGGACACAGTTTCTCATGCTGTATGTAAACCAGGACACAGTTTCTCACGCTGTATGTAAACCAGGACACAGTTTCTCACGCTGTATGTAAACCAGGACACAGTTTCTCATGCTGTATGTAAACCAGGACCCAGTTTCTCATGCTGTATGTAAACCAGGACAGCGATGGACAACGATGAAGCCATCGTTCCCTCTTATCGTGAATCATCATATCTGTCAAAAGAATCACAGTATGACTCCCCCTCCCGCTAAATCATTCAGCCATCACAGTATGACTCCCCCCCCCCCCCCCCTAAATCATTCAGCCCTAACTGGAGCAATATCAAGCTGGCTTGAGTTAGTAGTACTAGTAGTAGGCCTGGCCATTAGACTTTTTTTCCCCATCTACATTTTTCCATGCTGGAGTTATTTCCAACACTATTATATAAGCTATTAAATCTCTAGTTGGGTACTAGATTTAAAAAGAGGTCCTTCTTGTCAATTCATATCAACTAGCCTAACGGATTAGTTGACGAGATTATATGACTTTTTAGTCAACTCACTGAATCGTATTGGTTGACAACAGCGCCCTACGTGTAAACTAGTCGGTGTTAAAGGTGCTATAGATAACATTCAGCCACTAGATGTTGAACTAGAGCGTCAGCATTTCGTTTATCCAATCGGGTGCATTCCACGTGGGGAAATGGGATGTAGGGGGGGGGATAGATGCCTCCAACATGTAAACGACAACATTAATTTTGGACCCGCAAACAGACGCAACCTTTCTTTTTCTTTTTTTTATTATTGGTCTTTTTCCCCCTCCATTTTCCTCCGATTTTTCTCCCATCCCAATGTTAGTCGTATGCCAATTCCCAGTCCCTTCCTGGTCGCTGCGCTTTACCCCCCACAGTCAGATCATTTTGGGAGAGTGGAGGCTACCACGTGCTTCCTCCGACACACGTCCAGCCAATCACCGCTTCTTTTCACCTGGCAGCGCGGATTCTCATCGAGAGGGCGTAGCGTGTGGGAGGACCACACTATCCCCCTCACGTCCAATCCGCGCTTAGCAGGCGCCCCGACCGAACTGTAGGAGTCGCTGTTTACAACGACCCGGACCCACCCCGCCAGCTTCTCCCACCCTCTGATACAGCCAATTGTATCAGTGCAGACGGCCAGCCAAGCTGGTGACAACCCCGGAGCTGTGAGCTGGATTCGAACAGGCGAACCAAGCTCACAGCTCCGGGGCTGGTGACGAACGCAATCTCCGCTCGACCACCTAACCGCCTGTAGACGCAACCTTTCTAAAAAATCCCTGTGGATGTGTTTATTTATAAAATTATAAAATTTAAAAAAAGATTACTCTACATAATTTTTTTTATCTATATAGCATCTTTAACTCCGAGTCATGCAGGTCGATTGCACATGAGATCACATGTCATCAACACCCAGCTGGCGTGAGTCGGTAGTGTTAGTACACACACAGTGTTATTTCTGATAATGCGCCGCTGATGCTATCTACAGTCGTAGCTTAATTCCAGATCGGCCCCGCTAACTCCGGGGCTCTCGTAGCACTCCTTACGACGGTAGTGATCTAATAGATTTCCTGTACTTCACTCAAAGCCTCTCTCTCTCTGTGAAGAACGAGACCCGGCCACCCGGATTAGTCACGGGCCCTGGTCTGAAACGTCAACACCGGCGTTGCCAGAAAAGCCGCCGCCGCATGTGGCCAGATGTTAACCGTGAACTCGCGTCCGTCTCCCCTTCGGCCCGTCTTCCTCTCTCTCCCTCTCTCTCCCCCTCTCCCTCTCTCTCCCCTCTCTCCCTCTCTCTCCCCCTCTCCCCCTCTCTCCCCCTCTCCCCCTCTCTCCCCCTCTCCTCGTCCAGCCACCCACAGCTCTCACAGAGGACAGCTGAGAACAAAACACTAGGACTCTGACACACTGGCTGCACCCCATATAATACACACCACACACACACACACACACACACACACATAAATATACACACATACACACACACACACACACACACACACACACACACACACACACACACACACACACACACACACACGCACACACCCATGCAGTCCTCACATTCTCCCACACAAGCTTATTTTAACAGCACAGTCAGACGGGTCTGTTGGAGTGTTTTCAATGGGGCATGTAGGATCGCTATCCGTGATATGAGATAATGTCTGTGTGTGTGTTGTGTGTGTGTGTTGTGTGTGTGTGTGTGTGCGTGTGAATTAATGTGAGTGTGAGTGTGAAGCAACACTCAGAGTGAGACCAGCTAAGCCTCTTTCAAGTCACAGCAGCAGCTACACGCTGTAGTAAGTGTGTTTTGATCGTGTGATTGCGACTGAAGCGCGGTAATGGCCCTACGAGGAAAAGGAACCTTCACTCACTTCTCAGACTAGGTGTTTTTTGGCTTCTCCGTGTGAGCGAGCGCAAAGTCCTTCTATTAACCCATTCTGATGCCGGATGCTAAAGCCCACTCTTTGAGATGAGCTTTGATACTATGAAGGCAAATCTGGCAAATTAAAAGACTTCTCGTTGCGTCTCCGTGTTGCTCTGATGGCCATGGTTACACTGGGGAAAAACAGCAACGTTGTATTTTCGAATGATTACGTTTTTGCATGTCCAAGTTAAAAGGAAACGCCGTTTTGGCAGGAAAACGCGTTTTCCTAGCGGCAACGCTGAAAGGGTGATTTAGTTTTTGGAAACTCGTCGACAACAGTGCCATGTAATTTGCGCGAGCCGGATACGGAGCCGTTCTTGCCCAACGCCCATGCGCAGTAGTAAACACCGACGCCAAATTCTCCCCTGGCTGGACCTATACAGGATATCAGCTGCGTCCTCCTCAGATTGCCTGTAGCTGCGGCTAAACTAAGATCATGTGTTGTCAAGTTATTGTTATAAGGAACCCAGTCCAAACTACAACAGTCTGCATCCCCTTAACAATTGTTTGTATTGAGCCGTATTGTATTGTACCCATTCTGCAATCTGTTATATAACGTTTTCATCCATTCATTACTAGGTTAATGTACGATAGCCACAATGCTATACAGTTATAATGGCATATCCCTAGCATGTAAGGCATCATAAGCTAACAAAATCGGCGATCTTTTTGTGAGACTAAACTCCGCTCTTGGTGGTCAATTGTGTTGATGTTAGTTTTGTTTCATCAACAAATCATCAACAAATGAGACAGAACACACAGTGAATGTATCCGTTTTTATTTATTGCACTTTGTTTCTTGCTGAAAAATAAATGCTATGTTGCTACTGCTCATGCGAGGTATTTAAAGATGGTGGCTTTCTGAGATTTTGAGCAGGATGTGGAGTGACTCGTTCAACCTTTCTGATTGGTTGAAAATGGCCTTCATGTTTGAACTACATCGCCACCTACTGCTTTGGCATTGTACTACATGTATATACATCACTCGGTGGTCACGAGACAAAACGACGTCTAACTTAACTCTAACTTGCCTGCATTTTGAAAAGAGAATGCAGGCAAAAAAAGCATTCTGAAAAGCTAAATGAAACGAATCGTTCTGACCCTAATGTAACCGCAGCCTGAGACCGGTCGTAAAGCATGTGCTGATCTCTGGGAATCAGGCTCCCTTTGTCTGCTCTCTGAGGTGTGTGTGTGTGTACAAGGCGTTGATACGGTTAAGAGTGCTGTGACAACAGATTAGGAAGTAAAGAGTTTACTCAGAGCCCGACCGGTCTTGCCGTTGTTTTGAGTGGATCTGGTGGGATCGAGGACAACCGTGGTCTTTTGTTTGCAGAGTTTTTCCTTTTCTTTTCAAGAGGATGTTTTTTTTGAGGAATTCGTGTTTGGCTGGGATTATCTCCTCTGAATTAGTAATGCTCTCAAAACAAGCTTCGAGTAGGTGGGGGTGGGGGGGGGGGGGGGGGGGGGCAAAATTAAGTCCTGACAATTGCTCGCAGATGCGCCGGCCTAATGCGCGTACGCACCGCACACATCACAAAACATATTCGAACACAGACGGCTCGCCCGCTCGACCTCAGCGTGTGTCCACATTGTACTTTTTGATTAATTCGCCGGTTCTCCGGTTTCTCCTCCCATCAAAATTGTATCTTAACTCCTCTGTACTCCTTTTGTCCTATTCTCTTCGCTCTTGGGACCTCATGGAGGTCAAATAAATCTGCCGACGCAGCATATGGCCCCGCAGAACGCCCCGTGTTTGAGCCTCCTCCACTTGGGAGAACCTCCCGGAACTTTTGAGTTCTTTTATTTCTCGCCGCTGAAAAATGAAAAGGGGGTCTATCCTTAGGTCCCGCTGGTTGTCCTCTAAAGACCCTTTCAGGAGGCAGAAAATCGAGGGGCTGAGACGCGGTCTAAAGGTTATTGTGCGTCGACACAATCGGGGTTTTATCCGCCGCACCGATAAGCTGAATGTCATGCCGTCGCTCCCTTTTCCTCCATTGGGATGCAAATGTTCTTTTTCCAAATTGCAGCTGAAGGTTTTGTCCAGAGGGGGAGGGGTAGGTGGGGGTGGGGGAGAAAAAACGGGCGGGAATGATCAGGTGAAACCTACAAACGCAAGAGAAACCAGATACTTAATTTGGTTTATCTCTCTCTTCCCTCCTCGTCAGTCTTTTCCTCCGTGGGCCTTCGCCGGCCGCGCTCTCCTTGGCAGAGCCGTCTGATATACCGAGGGGGTAGGGGTGGGAATCACCAGAGGCCTCACGAGTCACGATACGATATTATCACGATACTTAAGTCACGATACGATAGTATTGTGATTCAAAATATATTGCGATATGCTGAGTATTGCGGTATTAATATTGCGATTTATTCGCTTTTTTCAACTGCAAAGTAAAACTTTGTCAACATGTTTTATCTGATAAAATAAGGTTTTCAGTCTGTTCATCTCACTTCAATCATTTCTATTGCAGCAAATGGGATTTTCTCAAGCAGACAGATGTCAACAATCTGTGTTGCATGTACCTGACAAACTGAACTGTTTGTATTACAGTCATATTCCAACTTAACTGGATGCACACATGTGTGTGTGTGTGGACTACTGTACTATTACAGGTATTGAAATGAACAATGCAACTTCCTTATACATTTCTTTTCTTTTTTTTTTTTATAAAAAAAAATTCTTCCATAATTAAATATCGATACTTGGCGTCCTTGTATCGATACCGTATCGCCACGCAAAGTATCGCGATACTATACTGTATCGATATTTCCCCCCACCACTACCAAGGGGTGACGGCTTCCCTGCCTGTTATTGTCCTGACGAATGGGGGTCAGAATTCAGGAATCTGCACCGTCCCAACGGTTCCCCCCTCTTTCCACTTTCCCTTCCCTTGTCAAGGAAAAACAGGCGGGAATTACGAGGTCAACCTTCCCGGTGTCTTGTTTGTGGGGCGCCAAACCAAAGTCTTAAAAAGCGTAAGAACACCTAAAGTTTAAAAGACGTAGCCCGCGCGGACATCTTTACGACGGAGTTGACCGGTGTCGGTTTCACCCGTGTTGTTATTCGTTCCATATCGACAGACAGACACGCTAAAGTTTTTCCGCCTGGCAGCCTCCAGCCAGCCGGAGCGCCGCTCTGGTTCTGCCTCCCTCTTCGTGAGAGTCGTCTGTGTCTGACCCTTCTCCCTCCAGGCAACCTGCCATCACCACCACACATGGGGCCCGAGGACCAGTGGGGCAGCGGTGGGTTGTGGTGGTTAGCCCCGGAGCAGCTCACCAGATGCGGAGTCTCCCTCTCTCCCTGCGGCTTCAGGAGGTGTTTTCCCCCACATCTCTCCCATCGTCCTCAACATCTGTCGTCGCCGGTTTTAACCAGAATAAAAAAGTTTTTCTTTTTTAAACAGATGGTTGCGCTGCCTTCACCCCCTCGTGGATTCTACGTTTTTTTAGCACCACCTCTCTAATCCTGGTGCTTTGAGCGCAGACCTTTTAACCCGACTTGGCGTTATGAAGAATGGAATAAAACTGTAAAAACTAAGAATAATATTGTGTGATATGATATTTTCGAAATTGCACAAGGCCATGTTTGGCGATTTTGATAAGATTAATTTGATCAATTGTCCTGGTTTTCATACAGCATGAGAAACTGGATTGATTACATTTACATTTAGTCATTTCGCTGACACTTTTATATCCAATGACTTACTTCTCTGGCAGCTAAGTAACATTGTTCATCTTGAGTGCTACAGTCTTGAGTGCATAGTAGGGAAGACATAATAGTACTAGGTAGTAATATAGGCAAAGAAGATTCCTTAGTTAGCATGATCGTTAGGGATGGGTACCGAATTCGGTACTTTTGAGGTACCGAACCGAAACACGTCGGTACTACCGAGTATCGATTCAAGTGAGATACAGATTTTTTATTAATTTTTTTTAACCTTTTTTTGTATTTTTTTTTAACTTTTTTCTTTTCATGTCAACGTTCACACGCACAATATATGCTTACCTAGGATTTGACTTGATTCAACAACAAAGCAGTCGGGGCAATGGCAAGCCGAAAACGGTCAAAAGTGTGGTTATTTGAAGTTTGGATTTTTTCTTTTTTACGACTGAGGTAGGTAAATACAATTTCTTGAGACTAAAGTACCGAAAAAAGGTACCGTTGGGTACCGGTATCGATTCACAGGTACCGGTACCATATCGGTTCAAATGTGAAAGGTACCCATCCCTAATGATCGTGCATGATCGTAAAAGTCAGTAGTACGAAGGTTCGTTATTTTGAACTGATTAATTGTTCTGGTTTACATAGCCGTTACCTGAGAAACTGGATTGCATAGATAGTTTGTTATCACGATCTCAACAGGTTTCAACACGACTGAGAGGCCGATCGGGCAGGTGACATCAGTTAATTTGGACCGTAGGAAATGTGTCTTAGTAACGCATTAATAACCGCTGCACGTAAAAACAGATCCAGTCAGCGACAGCAATGCGAACGCGTGAAATCTAATCGATCAGCATTCTGGAGGTCTCCGCTTCTTCTGAGGCATGTAGGGGTCGTTAGCCCGGTTCTATACAGCGGCAG
>NC_140171.1:9244827-9349206 GCF_963971535.1 Notolepis coatsorum
GTTTGGGTCAGATCCCAGGCTGGAAAGGTTTAAGAACATCCCCTCCCCTCTCTTAAGTTGAGACATGGGGCAGTAGTGCAGTGTTTTGATAACCAGTTCTGTCCCCCCCCCCTCCACACACACACACACACACACACACACATGACCTTCCCACCCTGCACATAGTTCCTCAGGCCTGGTGCAGTAAAACTTCACTAGGTCATCTCGCCTGTTGAAAATACGTGTTGAAATACGTGTTGAAACTCACCCCTGAGAAAGTCACGTTTCTATGAGCCCATATGGTACGGATTAATTTTTCAAGAATTTTTTTCTTCTTCTTATTCTTTTTTCGGGGGGTGGAAGTGGTGGGATGGAGGGGGGGGGGGGTGAAATAACTGAGCCTCAACACACTTAATTGCCCCAAAATTCCAAGACATGTGAGAGAGTCCAAAAATCCAGATGGTGGTTGAACAAATTACACACACACGCGCACGCGCGCGCACACACACGCACGCACGCACACATGCACACACGCGCACACACACACACACACACACACACACATACCACTTAAAGAACCAAGTGAACCTTGAAATCAACCCACCATATTTGCTGTTTGGACAGAGTGTAATGGACTGGGCCATATGACCAAAATATCATATCACGATATTTCCCCCAGTTTTGACCATACGGCCGGCGTCGTTTGATGATTAAAATTTTCCAGTAAAAATTAAGATTATGATAGTACTTTTGTCACAGTGCCATTTCATTCAAAATGGTCTTTTACTTTCTAATACCGCTGCAAGGAATGTTTAAAAAAAAAATTATTAACAAAAAAAAAACAGTAATTGGAAGGTTCCCGGTTCGATTCCGGCTCCTCCGCGGCGGTGTGTCGAAGTGTCCTCGAGCAAGACACTTTTAACCTCCTCACGCAGTCCCTCTACTGTTTACAGAAAAAGCAAAATGGCTGCAGTATAAATACGGTCAATACAGTAGAAGAAGGAAATCGCCCTTCTGGGAGGTATCAGGGTCTTATCTACCGCAAACAGACCCTCGTCTTCCAGGTGGCCTCTTGCCTCCAGCTCAGCTGTGAATTGTTGTCTTGGGGGGGGGGGGGGGGGGGGGGGTTGATCCCGGGCGCACGGGGAGAGATTCTACCGGTGTCTTGGCCTTGATTTATTTGAACAGCTGATACAAGTCAACGGGGGCCAGCCAACAACGAGCATCATGGCCGTCCTCTCGCTCTCGATGCGGCTCGACGACGAGGCTCCGCTGGCAGCGACCACCGGCCTCACCGCTAGCTAGCGCCTGCCAGAGCTCCGGAGGGGCCGCTGACGCACGGAGTCAGCAAGGTAGCGGGGGCGGAGCATGTGCTCCTGTAGGGGGGGCCACACTCACCTGCAGCACAAACACGGAGGACGTGTCACTGACTGTCAGGTAGGGCTGCAACGATTAGTCGACATAATCGTCGACGTCGATTATGAAAAATCGTTGACGAGAAATTGTTGCGTCGATTAGTCATAAAAAAAAAATATATATATATATATATATTTTTTGCACTACCTATCTTTGTGAAAGTGGCTTCTCAGCTCTGGTCCAGCCAGCTGAAGACTTCTTAGCTGAACATAACAGACCGACAGTAAGTTTGGGGGAACTAATGGGATAACTGGGGATGTTGTTTGGTCCTGACCAAAGAGTCTCAAAGCAACTCTGAGGTCATGCTCAATGTCCAATCTGTTCCTCTGCTCTGTCTTCAGCTGGACCAGAGCTGAGAAGCCACTTTCACAAAGATAGGTAGTGCAAAAAAAAATAAAAATAAAATCTTTTATTTTTTTATTTATTTTTATATAATTGTTTTTCGATTAGTCGACTAATCGAAAAAATAATCGACAGATTAGTCGACTACCAAAATAGTCATTAGTTGCAGCCCTACTGTCAGGCCACGTTCACCTGCAGCACAAACACAGAGGACGTGTCACTGACTGTCAGGCCACATTCACCTGCAGCAAGCACAATAAGGCTGTCCCCGAAGCCTGTTTTTTGGGATTCGAACTTCGTCAGGGTTTTTCCGAACGAACTTTCGAACCTTCGTTTTTAATTAAAAATAAATGAAAAATGAAAAATATTATTTTTCTAAATATTTTAATTTTTTTTAAATAAATATCCTCAAACTAAATCCTAAATTTGAATAAAGTGATTAATCTGATTAAATTAGTTTCTTTTTTATTAAATCAACTTTCTTTAATGAATATAACGTAGCAGTTTTTTTCTAATACTATAATATTAGTGTAGCCTAATCTTTATCTGCAACTGTGAAGAAAAACCCCATTGCATTGGTTTAAACAGAATAGATGCATAAAAGAAATATTACATTTTTTTTCTTTATTAAAAATTAAAAAATTAATTTAGAATTCTAATGTTAACGTAACAAACGAACGTTCAAACGTTCGAACATTCGGGCTCAGCCTTAGTGTCCACGCACGTTAGTGAGAAGTATGAATGAATGAAAAACGTTTATTTAAAATGGGACACCACAGCTACATGATTGGACCAATCACAGTGGACAGACCAGATGTGCCGTTTTGCGTGTTTATAGCACAAGTGCTAGTTTTCATTCAACACTAGTCCATTGAGCCTTTTCTAAAAGATAGAATAGAATTAACAGTAAAATACAGAATTAAAAAAACACAAATAGGAACAAATAATACCAGAGCACGAGTCCATGATCAAAATAACAACCAGTCCGCGTCTACATGAGCACTGCTGCTTTGATTTCAGCCATACCTTGAGTCCTCATTTCATTTCATTTCAAACCTTTATTTATACTCGTGAAAGCACTGAGGTTTCCCTCATTTACAGTGATGACGAGTTAACAAAGGACACAAATATCATAACAGTTAATAATTACAATGAATTACAATTACTACAATGATGGATTAAAAACAATTACATGATTCAGTACATAGGTCAAGTGCAATGCCTTTAAACTCCATGAATGACGGGAATGTTCCGAGCTTTAGAGTCTTTTGCAGGGTATTCTGCTGAAGACGTTGGCAATCATGTATGTATGTATGTTATAGGCAGTCAGAGCTAGGGACTCATGCTCAACAAACTATTCACTTGTGTTTAAATCGTGCATTTATATAGTTATTTTATCCAAAGCGCTTTACAATTTTGTTCCTCACATTCACCCATTCACTCACACATTCATACACACTTACGACGACGGACGCAACCATGCAAGGTGCCGACCTGCTCATCGGGAGCAATCTGGGGTTCGGGAATCGAACCGGGAATCTTCCGATTACCAGACGACCGTTCTACCTCCTGAGCCACAGTCGCCCCCATTAGCTCATTTTGCATGTTTTTAGCTAAATGCAGTGGTGCAGTGGTGATTTCATAAGGGGTTGCACTGTGTTTTAATGTCATCACGTGCTCCCGCGCATGCGCATAGATGTTCCCCTCGTGAATAAAGATGATGCCTAGTTGCCTCTAGGAATGGCATGTAACACGTTTCATTCACAGGATTTGTGTGAATGGTCCAACTGTAGTATTTGAACACACCTGACGACCTGCGCTATTGTTATGCAAAGTAGCCAGGTGCAGGGTACTTGGCGCAGAGTCGAGTGGACATTCTTGTGTGCACACATCCGTGCATGTGCGTGCGCGTGCTACTGCTCAAAGAAGTTTGGTACGCCGTGGTGCAACCCCGTCCCATGAGGCAGCACTGCATGTCTGTCTAAATGGGGTGTGGCTCTCAACAAGTCTCAAGTTCAGATGCAACACAAATAAATCACTGATGTTATACCCCATTTGTAGTATTGTACATGCAATGGTTTTTTACGACATGAGTAGAGTCCACGTCATTGTCCCAGTGGGCACATCTATCTTGGGCTCAGTGCCACGGCACGCTGTTGCACATAAATACATCATAAAAACACGGGAAACGTTTCACACGATGCTAGTAGACAATTGCGACAACACAGCAGCTGTATGAATGGAAGTGCCTTGTGCTGAACTGCTGGTGTAGTAATGCCACCACTACTACTACTACTACCATCATAACACTACCTAACACTACCTTATGCATACTGCACCTTATGTGACACTGTGAATAATGTTGTTTTTACTACCTGTACTACACATTATAACACTACCTTATGCATACTGCACCTTATGTGACACTGTGAATAATGTTGTTTTTACTACCTGTACTACACATTATAACACTACCTTATGCATACTGCACCTTATGTGACAGTGTGAATAATGTTGTTTTTACTACCTGTACTACACATTATAACACTACCTTATGCATACTGCACCTTATGTGACACTGTGAATAATGTTGTTTTTACTACCTGTACTACACATTATAACACTACCTTATGCATACTGCACCTTATGTGACAGTGACACTGTGAATAATGTGAATATTTCTTTTCAGCTAGTTAGATAGTAAATTATATTGACCAAATTGACCTAATTGTTTACACTGCCTGTGTTGTTTTTACTACCTGTACCACCCCCCCCCCCTTCCCCCATGCTGCTATGATGCCTGAATTTCCCCAAGGGGATCAATAAAGGAATATCTTATCTTATCTTATCACCACTACCACCACCACCACTACTACTACCACCACCACCACCACTACTACTACCATCACCACCACCACCACCACCACCACTACTACCACCACCACTATTACCACCACCACCTCCACTACTACTACCATCACCACCACCACCACCACTACCACCACCACTATTACCACCACTACCACCACTACTACCATCACCACCACAACCACCACCACCACTACTACCATCACCACAACCACCACCACCACTACTACCATCACCACCACAACCACCACCACCACTACTACCACCACCACTATTACCACCACCACTACTACCATCACCACCACCACCACCACCACCACCACCACTACTACCATCACCACCACAACCACCACCACCACTACTACCACCACCACTATTACCACCACCACCACCACCACCACTACTACCATCACCACCACAACCACCACCACCACTACTACCACCACCACTATTACCACCACCACCACCACCACTACTACCATCACCACCACAACCACCACCACCACCACTACTACCACCACCACTATTACCACCACCACTGCCACTACCACTGCCACTACCACCACTACTACCATCACCACCACCACCACCACTACTACTACCATCACCACCACAACCACCACTACTACCACCACCACTATTACCACCACCACTGCCACTACCACTGCCACTACCACCACCACAAACCCTCAACACCAGATGCTCTGTCTGGCTAGAGTCTAGTCCCATTTGTTCCCCCCCCCCCCCCCCCGCAGACCTCCCCAGGGGTTTGCTCTCTCATCCCCCAATGTTTATTGTTGTTATCTGTTAACTCCTGTCTTTGTTTATGTTGTTTACTTTTGGGCCTTTCCAGGGGTGGAGAGTTAGACTTCCCCTCCTCTTTGGGCCACCTACACAAACAGATGTCTGCTGTCATTAAAGCCCCAACTACAACAACAGCAACTGTTCTCAGAATACACGCACGTCACACACACACACACACACACACACAGACACACACACACACACACAGACACTCACACACGCACGCACATACACACACACACACATTCCCATTCCCACCACCACCACCCACTGCACTCAGAGAGCAGTTGACTGCATGTAAACAAGAGCGCAATTCCCCCCCCGGTGTTCAAAGGAGGCGAACCCCCCCCTCCTAATATAAATGACTTGGTCTCAGAGTGTCTCCTCTCCACTGAGGCCTGTTGAAGGCCGTGTGTTTATCTATAGGTTCCCCCGCCTTCCTGTCCTGCATGTATTTCAGACCAGAGCCCACCGGCCAATCGGTCATCATGTTGTGTCCCCGCGTTGCCCCCCCCCCCCCCCCCCCCCCCCCCCTGCTCCCACCACCTCCCAGTGAACCGCAGAACCCGCCAGCGAAGTGGGTTGTTTAGTCATTCTGACAACGGGGTGTAATTGTTGAATAAAACGGCCACAGGCCAGTCGAGTGGTTTGATTATATCTGGATTTCATCATGTGGACGTCGGCAGGAGCTTTAACCCTTTCACTGCCACACTACAGAAGGTTAAAACCCTTTACTATCACATAGGGCTGCAACGATTAGTCGACATAATCGACGATGTCGATTATAAAAAATCGTCGACGAGGAATTGTTGCGTCGATTAGTCATAAAAAAAATAAATAAAAAATTATTATAATTTTTTTTGCACTACCTATCTTTATGAAAGTGGCTTCTCAGCTCTGGTCCAGCCAGCTGAAGACTTCTTAGCTTAACATAACAGACCGACAGTAAGTTTGGGGGAACTAATGGGATAACTGGGGATGTTGTTTGGTCCTGACAAGAGTCTCAAAGCAACTCTGAGGTCATGCTCAATGTCCAATCTGTTCCTCTGCTCTGTCTTCAGCTGGACCAGATGAAAATAATTATTTTATTATTATTTTTTATATAATTGTTTTTCGATTAGTCGACTAATCGAAAAAATAATCGACAGATTAGTCGACTACCAAAATAGTCATTAGTTGCAGCCCTACTATCACACTACAGAGATGGTTAACCGTGGCCGTTTTATTCAACAATTACACCCCTGCCCGGGTTAACCCTGCTGTCGCGTGGCAGTGAAAGGGTTAACCTTCTGTGTGTAGTCCCAGTGAAAGGGTCAACCGCTTGGTAGTGAGGCAGTGAAAGGGTTAACATGTGTACAGGGTGGCGTTGTAGGACGACACTGTGTGGATAGTGGAGTTTTAACTTAGATTAGATTAGATTCAAATGTGTTGTCATTATACAGTACAACGAAAAGAGGTTTGGCATCCAGTGCAAATGTAACAGTAAGGTGCAACAGCAATATACAATAAAAAAAAAAAAAAAAAAAAAAAAAAAACTAACCTTACTGTCATGCACTTGTCCTAATAAACTAACCTACACTGTAACACTCAACACTTTGATGAACATTGTTGCTCAGCTGATAGAGTTGTGCCCTTCCTGATGACTTGTCGTACAGAACATGTAAGTCGCTTTGGATAAAAGCGTCAGCTAAATGACTAAATGTACAATGTACAGGTGATTCAACTGGGTACAAAATATACAAATTAGTACTACTGAGTGTAGTGCTAATCAGATGTATATGTACAGAGTCGTAGTGTAATATGTACAGTGTGTATAGACAGTATGGTAGTAGTAGTAGTCATACTGGCCAGTAGCGTAACTAGTAACAGTAGGATATGTATAGATATAAGATAAGAGATTCCTTTATTGATCCCCTTGGGGAAATAGTATCTACAGATATATAAAAGGACTATGTGCAGGTAAATACAGACTGGTGTGTGGATAGATATATATGCGGTGAGAATACCGTAAATATATTATGGGTTATATGCAGGTGTATAGTAGTAAGCATAAACAAATTAGTGTGCGTAGGATGACAACCTTTTAGGGTGACATGGGTTGGGTCAGCAGTAAGTGGGTTTAGGGCTTTGACCTCCGACCCTGGGGCATGTAGGACATATGGTTGGGGCAGAGGTGGAAACATACTTTACCACAGAAATAGTATAGCCTATACAGAATAGTTCAAAGTGGCCCCAATGGTATAAGATTTGCATATTTTAAAATGTAAGAGGGGGGGAAAAAAAGAAGAATGAATGGGTTTTATAAATGAAAAATCCAGACCGGCCTAATTGGTCTCCTCCAACGTGTGAATGAATGGCTGTTGTTGCCCGTGTGACCTGCTGTCCCTGTAATCCAAATCAAACAAATGCATGCTGGGAATCTTTGGGGTTGGGCGTGGCCCCCGTGCGGGTGTTGGGGGTCAGATTCCCACCACCACACATCCCCACATACCAGCAGCGCCGCTTGGAATATATCCAGCCAGGCAGGGGAAATGAACACCAGCCAAAAAAAAAACGCTGGTCAATTTGTTCTGTGGCTGGTAAGGTTGGCCTACTACTACTACTACTACTCCACGACTACACACTCCGGCAGATAAACAGCCAGACCTTTCCCCGGGACGGTAAATACTAGTGATGCACGATATATCGGCCGCGATATTATATCGGCCGATATGGCCGTTTTTTTTACACATCGGTATCGGTCCGATATCAAGATAGGGCCGATATTATTATTATTTTTTTTTAACATGTTTTGGCCTTAAATAGTTTCAAAATATCAGTCATTTCTGAAAATAAGTTACAAAAGTAAAAAAATTATGCGTTTTGGAAAATAGCTCTTTATTTGATTATCATAAAAAAGTGTTTTCTATACAGAGATATCGACATCGGTAAATATCGGTATCGGCCAGAACAGCAATATTAATATCGGTTATCGGTATCGGCCACAATTTTCACATCGGTGCATCACTAGTAAATACACCGTGTGTGACACATCCCATTATTCCACCGGGCCGGAGAGAGAGGACGGAGAAAGTTAGCTTGGAGAAAATCCCCCCCTGGCACGGTCGGGGAGGTAATGAATGCACCACCACGATCCAGGCTGGGTTTCCCGCGCGGTGCCCCTGCCTGGGAGGCTGGAATGTGAGCAGGGCTTTAGTCCTGGGCACCTAACAAGGCAAAAAGAGCTCCCCGCCCGCCGGTGGAGACGGATGGGCCTCCTCCGTGCCGTCCTGGGCGGTGTGTGTCGGTGCCCGGCGTGTCTGCCAGCTACGCAGGGCGTTATATCCATGTAGGGTGTTGCAGTGGGTTCCTGATTCCCTTGTTTGGAGACGCACAGAGCCCATTGATTATAAGGCTCAGGAGGAGAGGGGCGTGTTCGATCGGTCGCTTGGCCAGAGATCTGATCTCTCTTTTTTATTTATTTTTTTCAACGTATTAGGTCTGATAACGGTAGGAGAGCGAGCATGTGTGCCGGAGGGTCTGTTGAGAGGTTTGTAAAGTGTTTATCCTGGTCTGTGTTCTTCCCCCAGGGAGAGGAACTACTCTGTTGAAAGGTTTCTTAAGTGCCGAGTAGCTTGGCCCTCTTTCCTCTCTTATGAAATGCTTTTATCTTTTGTTCCCTTAACGGCCCAGCATAATACTTAATTAAAATCATTTTAACGTGAGTCTCGGATCCCGTTGGGTATCGTCTTTCTCCTCTTATCTTTATTTTATTTACGGCGATTTACCCTCTGGGGGCAACGGCCAGTGTTTTTAGGCCCTTCCGGTGTAGCTGCTGGCTTCCGATTCCTAATATCCCAGGCCAAGACTTCCTCTTCCGTGCGCCGGTAATTGTTTACAGTCTGATTAGCGAATCCTCCGATTGTGTAATCGGACTCTGAAAGCAATTTGTTTCTTTTATTATTACACAAATGTTTCTGCACACAATACACTCGGTGCTTTCTGTAGGTGTTGTAGATCCAGACGACAGTTCCTCCTCCTTGGCTCCGCCCACACGGACTGTTTACCTGCACGCAACCGAAGCATGTTCCATGTTCGCCGCCCACGTTTCAAGTGCCGTCCCGCCGTCATAGCTGTCAACATTGGCAGGAGAAAAAACTTGCACATTTTAGCCCCGCCCCCTCCCGGCCCCGCCCCCTCCCACCCGCTCAAACGTGATTGGTCGATACTACTCGCGCACTACATATATCAAAATCTGGTCCCTTGCCTACAGCTTCATCATGTACAGATTATAGAGATGAATGTTAACATAATTCTAATTATTGTAATGTATGTAGTAGGCTAGTGTGGAGTTTTTAACCCACTCTCGGGAATATCATACAATTGATCCTAAATGTGTGAAGAGGAAGGAGGGTGTTAATTAACCTCAAACTCAAAACTAATATGGCTCCATCATGTAGGGCTGGGTTATACAAATAAATGTTCCAGATTCTAATTGATGTTCATTCTAATAATGCGATGTTTATTCATACAATCTCAGATTGATCTTAAATTAATTTGTTATGTATATATATATAATTTATACCCTATATATGCTATATTATCTTGACTGCTGTAGTGCGTTTGTCATGTTAAATAAAAAGTACATTAATATAACTGCTTTGTGGTAAATTCTCAATTTTAGCCTAAACATTAATATCTTTAACAATGGTTAGAGCAGTGTTTCTGAGATTTATTAAAAAAAAAACGTTTTTTTTTTTTTGTTGTTTTTTTATTACAGAAAATTATCACTAAAGTGCTATCTGTTGCAGCTGCACTGTTCTCCGTGAAAATACCATTTCTCAAAATCTGAAAATCATTATTTAATAAAACACAGAAAAGGATCACCAAGTTACTCTGGATAAAAAAAACCTTTACAGACGATATTGAGACAAAGCTTCCTGACACATCTCCATCCAAACTCTTGGAAGAACTCTTTGAAATCTCATCTGATACCACCTAGAGAGCTAGTTTCAGAGTGTGGTGCTGAGTACCAAGTATCTCATGATGCAGCAGTTAAGGTGTTGATACCATTCAGCACCACATACAGTATCTGTGTGAAGCTGGCTTTTCATCCATGACAGCTCTGAAAACAAAATATAGGGCCAATTTGAAAGGTCACGATATTGGTGTTATTTCAATAAATTTAAACATGGCCCATTTCATGACTATTTTGTTGGGGCGAGGGGGGGGGGGGGGGGGGGGCAAAATATTTTGGTCCGCCAAAGGGGGGCCTGACAGAAAAAGTTTGAGAAGCACTGGGTTAGAGGGTTCCTTGTACAACAGAATTAGTCCTCTGAGAATTCAATCCTATTTCATATCTAAGCAAAATTGCTATTGTAACTGAAATATCCCTAACCGAATCGATATCGAATGGAATCAGAAATTCAAATCGCATCAAGTGAATCTTGTGAATCGGAATCGAACCGATTCGGGGGAAACCAGTGGCGCTCCCCTCCCCAGCCCCCTGGTCTTACGATGTGAGACCACTCAGCAGGGTGAAGATTTGTGTTTTGAAAGCCGGCTCTAGACTCACATGACTTCAGGCTTTATTATTTTTTTTAAAAGCATGTTTAATGAGATGGTCTCCGGATCCTGGATTAACACCAGTACTATGAGGGGGTCTAATGAAGGCGGTAATCCCCCCCAGGCAGCGCTCCCAGACCAGATCATTGTTCCTTCGACTTGTCATCACAATGGCTTGAAATCCCCCGTCGTACAGAGACCAGGCACCAGAGAGACTCGAGACCGTTCCTGTGATTTATTTGTGAGTTTTGGAGCTGGACAGCGTTGACCTCCACTCCGCCCACCTCCTTTCCTGACATTGTTTTTGTTCCCGTCGATGTAACTCGATACAGTCCTATAGATGATGACCCCGTCCTGACCCCTAGTACCCCACGTGCCGAGTTCGCCGTTGACACACAGTATACTTTGGTGAATTCAGTCCGGGGGGGCGGTTAAAAATACCTCAGGCCTAACAAAAATAATAGTTGGTTTCAGGTTGGTTGTCAGTTTGGCCATGGGTTTTTTTTTTTTTTTTTTTTTTTTTTTTTTATTCTTTCCCACGGCGACTATGGATAGGGAATTTCTTTATTTAATTAACCCTTTCACTGCCACACGACAGAAGGTTAGCCCTTTACTATCACACAACCGACGGCGATGCTCCATCATTAGCATCATTAGCTCCGCGGATGCGGAGCTAATGATGCTAATGATGGAGCATCGCCGTCGGTTGTGTGATAGTAAAGGGCTAACCTTCTGTATTGTCACAGTGAAAGGGTTAACCGGCTGTCGTGTGGCAGTGAAAGGGTTAAAATGTTCACAACAACATGGATGCATGTACTCTGCCAGCATGTTTAATATCCATAATACTAAATGTTTGACTAAGATTTCTATGAAACTTTATTCTAAAAAAAAAAAAAAAAAAAAAAAATGATTTTTTTTTTTTTTTTAATATATAATTTTTTTTTTAAACTCATAAAATATATTGGGTCGCACCTAAATCGGCAGGGTCGGTCGGCAACCTGAAACCAACCATTATTTTTGTTAGGCCCCGTTGACACGCAGTATACTTTGGTGAATTCAGTCCGGGGGCGGTTAAAAATACCTCATGGCTTAGGCTTTAGGAGGGAGGGTCGCTGTCTGGTCTGTTCTACACACAAAGACAATCAAACCGTGTTGAACTGAATATTTCAGGGCTGAATGTCGATTAGGGGGGTTTTCTGTCCTTCTGCTCGCATCAGCCGATTTAGTCGAGTGGTATGATTGGTCCTCGGGGTGTCAGGTGACTCGAACTTGTTTTAGTCATTGTGTCCCCCCCCCCCCCCCCCCATGATGATTGATGAACATATACCTGGGATCACAATGACACCAGACAACAAATAATTATTTGTTTTTAATTGTATTAGTTGTTGCATTCTGTGGCTGTAGGTTTGTTTACGTCTGTAGTGTTTATAAATGCAGGCGTAAACAGATCTATATTGTGATTTAATAAAGTTCCAAACAGGATATTTTCCATCTACTGATCAAGTTCTTCAAGAACGTATGTAAATATACCGCATATTGATTTGGTCCTAAAAAAAATACAATCGCAGACTAGGGCTTTAAAGAGGTCATCTTACAAATGTGTCTATTATAAAGACCATTTAGTTAGTTGACAAATTGCTCTGACTAGACTAGTTGACTAGTAGAATGCTGGCTACTTAGTGGAGGACAGAACTAATGTTGAAGCCAGTGGTTCAACGTGCAGCTCAAGTGTTTCTTTGAGAAAAATACGACATATATTAACTTCATTAAAGCATCGTTAAACCATTCTGTGATGATACTCCTCTCTATTAAAAGTCAACACATTGTTCTCCTTGGCCAGGCCGCTGCTGTTACGTTGCCTATTGTGTTACTGTAAGATTATACACTTGACATACTACGTGACGTTTACAAGCAAAATTATTGCGTCTGGCTGGGTGTTGTTTGTCTCGTTGTGTTAGAGGAGCGACTGGACCTACAGGACCTAGTTAAATAATGACGCTGCTTGATTGCTTTGCTGTTATTGGATTCACCAGTCCGGCTTCCCGCCCGGAGTCAGCCACCCGGTAATAACGCCAGTCGATTACGGGTCAACGCATGGGGTCGTGACGGAGTAACGGACCTGATTTGGGCCTGCAGGGCAGCGGACTGACTGGCTGCGTCATTGCTCACTAGTGTTGTCACGATACTGGAATTTCGAATTTCGATACGATACCTTGAAAAGTATCGATATTCCATACCATTTTCGATACCACGGGGAAAAGATTTTAATCTTAAAATGTAAATTTCTTTATTCATTTTTTTCATTTTTTTATTTAGCTTTTGTTGCTGGTCGATTCTCCTCACCTTCTCTTTGGTATTATAAGAGAAGAGAAATATAACACTTTTAAAACCCTTTGTTTTAGGGCTGGGCGATATGGCCTAAAAATGTAATCTCAGATTATTTAAAAAAAAATCCGATTTACGATTTTAATCGTTTTTTTTCTCTTGAAAACTAGAAATCATTCAAATAACCTTTGTTTTTATTTGACAAAAAAAATCAAACCAAGATGAATTTCCCTATTGGGGTTGAAGTGCAAACCTAACTTTCACCAATCTTAATAAAAAAAATAAAAATAAGAATAATATATATATAAAAGGTTACTCTTGATCAAACAAAGATGAATGTCCCTATTGGGATTAATAGTGCAATAACTTGCTTTTTCACCAAACTTCACTTAAAACAAATAAAAGGTGCCTCTTGATCATCAAACAAGAATGAATTTCCCTATTGGGATTAATAAAGTGCAAATCTAACTTTCACCAAACATCACTTTTTGTAAAATGAAAGGTGACTCTTGGAGAATAATTTTTTGGAAAATCGATGGTGCAGAAAGTATCGATATTGCGGGAAATTAGTATTGAAACGGTTTTAAATATTCAGAATCTATATGTATCGAACAATCTATATTTTTGACAACACTACATTGCTCACTGCGCTGCAGGTTTGGAGGCAGGCGATATCTCGAGCATCTGGTAACGAGCTCCGGTTTCCCGGGCGACGTGAAGGAGGCTTTATTTGAGCTGCGGTTGTTGTGATGTCATCATCTACTCGGTTCGTGTCGTTCTTAGGTAACTCCCAATTAAGTACGTAATAGTACTGGAAAATACGGCGCAGTTTAAAACTGTTGACAAACGCGAGTGATGTCATTCTGTACACATTAAATCACTTTGGTAATGTACAAGAATGTTCCTGTGCTAAACAAAACAAGCACGAGCCAACCTTTTGGTAATCTCTCATACTCAGACTCTTAGCTTTGGGGTTTTCTCTCAGATTATCCTTTTGGCCTTGTAACTCACAAAACTAACAAACTATCCTCTGAACTGATGTGGAAATCTTTTAGATTTGTGTGTGTATATGTGTCTGTATGTGTGTGTGTGTGTGTGTGGGATATGTTTATATGTGCGTATGGTATGTGTATGCATGTGGTTCAGGGGAAGGGTTTGCGTACAGTGTGTGTGTGTGTGCCTGCATGTGTGTGTGTGTATGTCTGTGTGTGTGCCTCTGTGTGTGTGTGTAGTTGTGTCTGCATGTTTATGTGTGTGTGTGTGTTTAAACTGTTTATATGTGCATGTGGTTCAGGGCGAGGGTTTGGGTACAGTGTGTGTGTATGTGTGTGAGAGCATGCGTGTGTGCATGTGTCTGTCTGCGTGTGTGCCTGTGTGTGTGCGTGTATGTGCCTGTGTGTGTGTGTATGTGCCTGCATGTGTGTGTGCGTGTATGTGCCTGCATGTGTGTGTGTGTGTATGTGTGTGTGTGTATGTGCCTGCATGTGTGTATGTGTGTGAGAGCATGCATGTGTGCCTGTGTCTGTCTGTCTGCGTGTGTGCCTGTGTGTGTGTGTGTGTGAGAGCATGTGTGTGTGCGTGTATGTGCCTGCATGTGTGTGTGTGTGTGTGTATGTGTGTGAGAGCATGCGTGTGTGCCTGTGTGTGTGTGTGTGTGTGTGTGTGTGTATGTGTGTGAGTGAGAGCATGCGTGTGTGCCTGTATGTGTGTGTGTGTGTGGAGGATGGCCTCCTCTGTTTCCATCCCAGTGGTTGGTGGTGTGTTTGCTGTCAGGCGGTGGGACTTCAAGGCCCTGCGTTTAACGAGGCCTTCCTCATATTACCGCTTTCCCCTCCATTCACTTTTTATTAGTGGCTTTCTTCATAATGGATGAGGGCATGGGGGGGGGGGGGGGGGGGGGTGCAACAGAGCTGTTTACTATTTCAGCAGGGCTGCTGTCACTGTTGCTTTTTGCAAATGGCTTTTCCTTTTGCCCCTCAAGACACATGAATGCATAATGTTTTACGGCGTCGGTTTTCGATTTATATTGTTTTCATTCGCATTACGGAAACATCTAACCCTTGAACCGAGAAGCGATTCCACTCTTGCCGTGATATTGATAATGAATGGCCGCGGTCGGGTGTCTGGACTTTGGATGTCTGTGAACACAACGGAATCGTACGTTCGCGATTGGAACGTGATTTCCACGAGGCCTCTAGGCTAATGGTCGTGCCACGATTAGCCGTAGCATTATTCAAGTTCAATTTAAACTCTCTGGTTCTCAGCTGTATGTGTGTCGCTATGCTTTGCTCGCTTCGTATCGCAGCCGGGCAAATGAACATAGACTGAAATTAACCTAAGATGCCGTGTCTTACTCGGAAGCATTTTATATAGACCTAAAACATAAATTCCTGACTACTTATTTGTCAAACACTTATCCCGAAGTTATTGAAATGAAATGGTGTGACAAAATGTCAATGGAGAGTCTGGCGTTTACTTGGGGATGACATCTTGATTAGAACTTAAAAAATTCATTATTTTCACTCCAAGTCACATTTGATTAATCATGGCCGCGCCCAGTAAACAGATTCATGACTCCTAGAGGGAGAAACCTGTTGATTCTGGCGACCCTGTGACCTTTCCTCTAGTGCCACCACCATACAGGTTTATAGCCTGGGTCTGTTGAGACTGGCAATATCTGCAAGTCTTATTTCTGTCATCTACCCAGTGAAATGTTACATAAGAAAGTAACAGTGGGCAGATTGTTTGGCGTGGGGAGAGGTCTGCTGAGTGTATTCTTATAGCTTTTAATGTAGTAATATTCCCCCTTTCAGCTTTATTTCAAAGCTATTGGCCTAAGCAACTGTACCAAATGTGGATGGTGCATTGGGCTAGAAGAATTATATTATATCTTCTTCTCCTTTTATTTATACAGGCTTGTCCCATTGAGATCAAGATCTCTTTTTCACGAGAGACATGTTAACAGTAGACAATAGACATATATACAAACACATTGGACAGACAAGTACAGTTTAGACATGGCTTAGCAAACAAGTCAAACAACAAACAAACAAACAAACATGTAGGGAAACCAAAGGAATCAATTACAATCGACTCTGAAAAAGTCAGTGTTCAAAACGTTAAAATCTTCCAAACGGAATGAAATTCTACAATTTCAAGGTTTTCTGTAATTCATACAATTTGTACAGAGTAGCATAGTAATTAAAACCAGTTTTATCAAGTTTTTACATGTGGTGCATCTGAAGCCAAGTCATCTTGTGGCCTGGGCCTAACAAAAATAATGGTTGGTTTCAGGTTGCCGACCGACCCTGCCGATTTAGGTGCGACCCAATATATTTTATGAGTTTAAAAAAATAATTATATATTAAAAAAAAAAATAATCATTTTTTTTTTTTTTTTTTTTTTTAGAATAAAGTTTCATAGAAATCTTAGTCAAACATTTAGTATTATGGATATTAAACATGCTGGCAGAGTACATGCATCCATGTTGTTGTGAACATTTTAACCCTTTCACTGCCACACGACAGCCGGTTAACCCTTTCACTGTGACAATACAGAAGGTTAGCCCTTTACTATCACACAACCGACGGCGATGCTCCATCATTAGCATCATTAGCTCCGCATCCGCGGAGCTAATGATGCTAATGATGGAGCATCGCCGTCGGTTGTGTGATAGTAAAGGGCTAACCTTCTGTCGTGTGGCAGTGAAAGGGTTAATTAAATAAAGAAATTCCCTATCCATAGTCGCCGTGGGAAAGAATAAAAAAAATAAAAATAAAATAAATTCCCTACCTACCCATGGCCAAACTGACAACCAACCTGAAACCAACTATTATTTTTGTTAGGCCCTAGTACCATGTGTGCTGTTGTATTAATGTGTGCAGAGATAATAGGGGAGTTTCATAAGAAGAACCTTAGATGACTAAAAATACAATGCATATCCCTTCTTAGATAAAGAAGGCCATCCCACCTTTTCAAATAAAACTCAATAGTGAGTCAGATATTTATCTCCAGTGATAAAATGCAGTGCACAATAATGTGCAGCATCGATGGGTTTTAAGGTGGAGGGAGAGGCATGCATGTACAGAATGTCACTATAATAATAATAATAAAATAATGATGGATTGAATTTATATAGCGCCTTTCACATACCCATGGCGCTTTACAATAAAAGGGGGGAGGGAAGAGGATAACGTGACCTAAACTAAGAAACAAAATACAAAACGGAACAGAACAAAACGGAACAAAACAAAATGGAACAAAACAGAATGAATGCGATACTCGGAGACATCAGAGACCATAGGCCTGGGTGACGAGATACTGTAAGTCTTCAGCAGGCTTTGGACAACAGAATCTGCATTGCGGATGTCCATGGGGAGGGAGTATTATAATCAAATACAGACATAATTGTTGATTGTACTACACAATGGTATTCAGTAGAAAAGCGGTATTTGTTTCTATACAAGGATCCAATTTTTACTTTCAACTTTTTAGACCAGCGTTCCACATGGGTGTAAAAGGAGTCTATTTTCCAAAAAAAAATCCCTAAATAGTCCCTAAAGATTCTGTGATTTCAACTTGAGAACCTTGAATATGAATACTAATATTAGTACCACACACACACACACACACACACACACACACACACACACACACACACACACACTCACACTCACACACACACACACACACACACACACACACACACACACACACACACACACACACACACACACACACGCCTTGAAAATAACATCACTTTTTAAAATCTGAATTTAACATAAGCTTGTGATTAATGAGCGATATATGAAAGGCATCAAAATCAGCCGTAAGAGTGGAGCCAGTAGCATAAAGCGCATATTTAACATTTTACATCATGTTATTTTCTTTTCAGAATTGAATCATGTGCATGGCAGCTTTATAGTGTACCGTTAAGTAATTACCTGGACATTACCCCATACAAAACAATGTATTATATTTTGTGTTATTTGTTTGAAATGTAGTAGCTTTGCATTTCTCAGCTGTTGGCCCAAATAATTGCACCAAATGTGGATGATGAATTTGTGGATAGAATTATGCTGTATATTATATCCCATATTGTTATGGCTTTTCCCCTGTGACAAGTTATTATGCTGTGTGCTAGATTAAAGAAAAATCAATCTGTTTCCAAAACTGTCACGGAACCTATTTGCAAACACTGGTGCACTTTATTCTGATATTATTAATACATTTTAAAGGGAGCTGCAGCATCCTGGAGTAGAGCCATGAAACCATTAGTTCCAAATGGATGCAAAAGCTAATCTGAACTCAATGGTCCTAAGTCGCCTTCTCAGTGCTTTTTAGTGCATCTATAGAAAGCTGTTGACACAACAATGCAAACAGATGTCTGGGTGCGCTCGTCCTAAATAGACCCATTGTGTTTGTGACTTCGTGAAATTCATACATTTTCTTGTTGTTTATCTCTTCCAGGTCTACATCCACCAAGGACCTCGGAGTGACTTCGCTGAGCTCCAGGCAGAGAGGACCCCCCCCCCCCTACCTATTCTAGTTGATCAGTTCTTCGATGGAATATGGATCTGATGAATCTAAGACCCTCGGGGTGTACAACTGGAGGTGTTACTGGACTCGTGCGATTCAGTGTCACAAGGTGCCTTCTCACGGGACATGAGCAGCCCTAGCCTCGCACCAGACGACGACATCATCCCAGATCTTCTTAGTGGAGGAGCCAGAGAATCACCACCAGACGACCTCAGTTATTTTTTGATGCAGTCGGAGAATCCACTTGACAAGAGGCTCCAAGGCCTTCAGAACATGGGACCACCACCTACTTCCAACATCCAGGGAACACCGGCCATGCCCAAGATGGGTGTCCGGGCGAGGGTCACCGAATGGCCTCAGCGCGGCAAGGATGGCTGGGAAGCCCAGCCTCCCCCGAGGTACGACAGTCTGCTGCCGAGCTTCCAGGGTGGACCTCCCAACAACCAAGGCACTGACGCGATGTTCAAGAACAGCGAGGAGCTTCTGGAACGGGAGGAGTTCCCGGAGACCAAATACCCACTCTGCGATCTCCTCAGCCACTCTCAAGGAGGCTTCGCCCGGATCAAGAGGAGCAACAGCGAGGTCACGATCAGTGACATCGGCGCCGAGGACATGGACCACACGACTATCAACCCCAACACGGGGGCGACTCTGCGACGCGAGTACGGCAGCACCTCTTCTCTGGATCGCCAGGGTTTGTCCGGCGAGAGCTTCGTGGCGACGCCGAGGGGGGGCCACCACCGCGGCGCCGACCCGGCGGAACAGCCCACCGCGCCGCCCCAGAACTTCCCGGAGCTCCTGCGCTTCAACACCTCCGTCTCGCCGAGTCTCCAGACGGCGGCGCAGATCGCGCGCGGCGACATCGTCTGCATACCGAGCTACGCGGACTACGTGGACAGCTCCGTCTTCTACAGCCGCGAGAGGGAGCGCTCCTTCGTCCAGAAGGTGAAGTCGGAGAAGGCGGAGACGTCCATCTTCCGCCGGCTGAGGAGCCTGAAGAGCGACGGCGACGGCGTGGACCACCAGGAGGACGGCGGGAGGTACGGCCGGGCGCTGAGTTTCCACAAGTGCTTCTCGCACCACGACGTCCAGAGCGTCCTGTTCAACATCAGCGAGGCCGTGGCGAACCGCGCCAACCTCGGCCGCAGGAAGAACACCACCACGGGCGCCTCGGCGGCCTCGCAGTGCCAGGCCTCGGGGGACAACAACGGCATGCCCGTCATGCCCATGTTCGAGTGTCCCGCGTCGGGCAGCTACGAGGACCTCGGACACAAACTGAACACGGAGGCCGACGAGGGCGACGGCAAGAGCAACAACTTGGTGCTCAGCTGCCCTTTCTTTCGCAACGAGGTCGGGGGCGAAGGGGAGAGGAGGCTGCCCTCGTCCAGGGGGGCCGCCTACGGTAACGGAGGCGAAGGCTACTCCCTTGACTCTACGGCGCCCCCCGGCACTCATTGCACCAACGCAGGGGTGTCCGTGCTGGAGGTGTCGAGGGAGAGCCAGGCGTTCCCTCGGGATATGATGAATCGCTACATCATTGAGCACGTCGACCAAGGAGCTTACTACTACCACAAGAACTTTTACAATAAAGGTAAGAGACGCAACCATACGCGGCGGCTAGGTGGTGTAGTGGGCAAGGCACTCGCCACCAACGCTGGAGACGCTGGGTTCGAGCCCAGCTCTCTGCGTTTCTACCGGCTTGGCTGGTCGCTCACACTAACACAATTGGCAGTGTTAGGGGTCGGAAAACTGGTGGGTGGGTCCGGGTCGTTGTAAACAGCGACTCCTACAGTTCGGTCGGGGCGCCTGCTCAGCGAGGGAAGGATCTGGAGGGAGGTAGTGTGACCTTCCACACGTTACACTCTCCCAGTGAGAGTCTGCGCTGCCAGGCTGGCTGCCGGCTGGCTGCACAATTGCACATGTGTCCGAGGATAGCATGTGACAGTCTCCAGCCTCCCGGACCAACAGTAGGAGGGGTGCGCAACGACCAGGAAGGGGGTTGGGAATTGGCATAACGACTAACAGTGGGATGGGAGAAAAATCGGAAAAAAGGAGGGGGGAAAGATAAAAAAAAGAAAAAAAAAAAAAAAACACGTGGCAGCACAGTGGCGCAGTGGGCAAGGTGCTCGCCACTAACGCAGGAGATGCTGGGTTCGAGCCCAGCTCTCGGCGTTGCTTCCGGCTTGGCTGGTCGTTCATACTAATACAATTGGCAGTATTAGGGGGTGGGAAAGCCGGTGGGTGGGGATCGTACGTTGTGGACAGCGACTCCTACAGGTCGGTTGGTGCGCCTGTACAGCAGAATCAGGAAGCAACGGGGGCGGCGTGTCCCTCCCACATGTTACTCCTCGCCACTGAGAGATCGCGCTGTACAGGTGAAAAGATGCGACGGCTGCCTCCTCATGTACCGGAGGGGACACGTGATGCAAGGCTTCGTCCACATTGCAGCCGACCAGTGGGAGGCATGGTCTAGCAACGTTCGAGACAGGGGAGGGTAGAATTGGATAATACCCAATCAATAATAAAACCCAATCAAGCACTTGCTTTTAATTTGGACAACTTATACCAAATAGTAACTGACCTACATACCTGTCCCTGGCGTGTCTATTCGAAGCCCAAACAACTCTTGCTTCCGCGTTCGAGTTTTGCGCTCTGATTGGCCACTGACTTACGCTATTACGCCCCCCCTTATCTACGCCAGTTATCTACGCCAGTTCTGCACGCCCAACTCTACTAACAGCCTGCATTATCCAATTCATATCAATCGAAATAACGTATTGTTTTCATCTCTCTATATTAACGTGATTCCATCAACACAACATAAATGTTCAAAACACGACAAGACAGTTTGCATCACTTCCCACGGTTCTCGGCACTTATTCTACCGGTAGTGCGGTAGTTGTTGCCACGGTCGGTATTGGGTCTTTGGGTGAATACTTCATTGGCGGGGAAGAAGAACACTGATAGCGGGGGTGTGGACCGTCCCGCGAGCCGCAGACCACCATCCCCGCGAGCCCCAGACCACCGCCCCGCGAGCCCCAGAGGCTCCCCAGAGTCTGGGGCTCGCGGGACGGTGGTCTGGGGCTCGCGGGGCGGTGGTCTGGGGCTCGCGGGACGGTCCACACCCCCGCTATCCTTGGCACATTCCTACAAAATGCACATAACTGTCCCTGGCACATTCCTACAAAATGCACATAACTGTCCCTGGCACATTACAACAAAGTGCACATAACTGTCCCTGGCACATTACAACAAAGTGCACATAACTGTCCCTGGCACATTACTACAAAGTGCACATAACTGTCCCTGGCAACATTACAACAAAGTACACAGTGGATTCCCTTCAGTTGCCTGTTCCAGTGGCTCGTTAGTGGTCGTAAGGTACAGAAGCAGACAGTATGACATCGCTATAATGACATCATTTCTGGAACAGCTGATTGGCTGCTACCGCTGGGTAGAGAAGGAATAGAATTCCAAACATGTCAGGTTGAATTGAAGTCAACAGTGCTTAGGACATTTCTATCGGAATACAAACCTTAATTTGATAATAAATCAATTATGCTCATTTACTCATCAACATGGGGGGCATTCCAGTGGCTTTTATTGATTTACCGCATGTTTTGTAAGCAAAACTAATTATGTTTTCTTGTAACCTAAGAGAGAAAGCGTGACACAGATGAGTCTACAATTGTCGGTGTTATTAATTTAGTCGGGTGTGTGAGTGAAACTGCTCATGCAAGACTGGGTGGAAAGAAAGGACAGTCATGTGAATGACATCTTACTTGAGGACATTTATAATCCATACATTTCTGCTCTAATTTCTGCAGCTATATGCGCCACGCTAGTCATATGACCCTGATCTCCAGGCACATTTTATAGCGCTGCTCAAATGTCCCTTATATATGTCGGAGTGACATCGAATGAGATGGGGGAAAAAACACCTGACTTTTCTTAGTCGTGCTTCAATCACCGCCACAAATGCACAATTACGCACACGTTTACCTCTCTTTTAAAGGATTAAAAGATGTATTTTTTTGTTTAAATAGTTTGTCTAAAAGTGTTAAATAGCTCTACACACCGACAGCCATCACTGATATGTTTGGTCAGTAACATGGTCAGCCACTCTAACCCCAACCCTAGATATTTGTACTTATTTCATGAAGCCACATTTATTTTTCTTGCCAAGCCACATTATTTTACTTGTTTCAAGGATGCTTTTGCTTATAACTAAGTTGAGAGTAAATAGTTTGAATATGGACACACCAGCAGTGATGTCATTGGGGGACATTGAATCCTTGTGTTGTGTTAATAATTACAGCTCAGTGAAATAAGGTAGCAGTCCCTATAAGTCAAAGTATTGCTATTGTTCATCTACATCATTTCATGGAGCTGTAAGCCTGTAACTAAACACATTGTCTCTGAAGTCCCTCTTGACCGCTGGGTGGTCAGTGTTGGTCTAGCAGCTCACTAGCCCCTTTCGTGACTGTGATGCACCGAGTGAATCCACAGTCACTTGCTCCTCAATAGGAAACCAACCTAGATTTACCCTGAAGGACTGGTTCTAACCGAACCGTTCGTTATACAAGAATCACAGAGACATTTCAAATGTACTCACAGTTGCACGAGGGTTTCGGACAGAGATACGGGATGGTTTGAAGCTCGGCGTTGCTAATAAACATTTTAAATATTTTTTATAAACTGGTCAACACTGCATTATTTCCGGCGTTGGGTGCATGATGCGCATGCGCTGTGATCACAACCAGGCAGCCAACGCCGGAAATAATGCCGTTTTGAGCAGTCTATACAAATTATTTAAAATGTTTATTAGCAACGTCGAGCTTTCAAACCATCCCGCATCTCTGTCCGAAACCCTCGTGCAACTGTGAGCACCTTTGAAATGTCTCTGTGATTCTTGTATAACGAACGGTTCGGTTAGAACCAGTCCTTCAGGGTAAATCTAGGTTGGTTTCCTATTGAGGAGCAAGTGACTGTGGATTCACTCGGTGCAGCACAGTCACGAAAGGGTCTAGCAGCTCACCAGAGCAGCCCAAGCAGAGCAGCCCAAGCAGCACGTGGCTTTCATCACCTGTGGCTGCTGATCGATCCACTGAAACGCGTAGCCTTGTCCCTCCATCCCTCCATCCCTCCGTCCTCCTCCATTCTGACACTAATGGCCACGACAAAGAGGAATGCACAGAGCTGATGTGAAATCCAATATCGTGATGTCAACCCACAACGGGACATGATTGACTGCTATTGGCTGCTTATTGGCACTTCTCCATTGACCAGCGCTGTGTGCGGCGCGCGGTACATGACGGCAAGCCTACCCGTCCTGCGGTGTGCCGTGTTGCTCGTACGTACGCCTCCCCATTACACCACAGACCCGTGGGGCGGGGATGGTATAGCGGACGTCCGCTGCTCTGAGATCGGCTCGCTGGCATTGGGGTTCACAAGTTCACAACATGGATTTTGATTGATTGACTGATTGATTCCTCTTTTTATTTTTACGTCATGCACACAAAGTGCCCAGACCATATATAACCATATACGACACCATACGACATTTGAATACAGTTGCACGTGTTCAAATATTTCATTACATGGAAATGCCTGAGCAAACCTCCTATTGTAGTTGATATACAATACACATACAAAAAATCCATCCCTTGGTTACATCAATATTGTGCTGAGGTTATGCAATGCTCTGTGCTGGCCAGCCTGGCATCCAGGAATGCAGAGAATCCTAACCAGGAGAGATCTCTTAATTTGCTTTAAAAGTAACGTTACTTCACCTACGATATACAACACTGCTTCATACAGTCTTGTTGTAACTGAGATTAGCTGAAAAAAGTCATCGCTTTCGTGCAAAGATCACTAGATTGACCACCAACCTCAACACGAGTTTCAAAGCATTTCCTTGGTGATGATAAGTTACTAGATGAGAGCGCTAAAATAGCCAATAGCGATCTTTAAATACTTAACCTACAAATGTGAACCTGACAGCCCAATATCGATGTGACTAATGAGATGTGCTAAAAAAAAAAAAAGGGTAATCGTTTCCGTGCATAGATCACTAGATTGATAAATGTCTTAATACGGGTCTCACTAAACAGTTCCTGGTTGATAACAAGATAACAAGAACGTGGCACAACGTATGGGCATGATCGTACCGACTCCAGAGCAGTACTGTGGCTAAAAGCAGCACGGGTAGACACGGGTAGACACGGGTACTCGGGTAGACACGGGTAGACACGGGTAGACACGGGTAGACTAGACACAGGCAGTGGAAACACCATCACAGATTCCACCAGCGGGGGAAAAACCCCATATGTCACTTAACTGGAAGAGTGACACTTTTTTGGCACCGCTCGAATGTTAATTTGGAACAGTCGTTTTATTCTTGTCAAAGTCCTTGGCCCATGCCATGCAGCGTTTCGATTGTCTACAGTTAACCTAATTCTGTACACTTATGATTGATAACTCAACTTTTGCCACAAACTCTTGACAGTCTTTGACATTTTGGACATTCTTGGCCCACACTGGGTAGCTGTCTCTGGCATATAATGGGGGATTTTGTTCATGACCAATTTTACCTGTCTAGAATTTCTATTCAGTTAATGCGTGACTCATTATTTCTTGACGGAATTAAGTGTGTGCATGGCAGGTATGTGTGTGTGTGCGTCTGTGTGTGTTCCGACTGTAATGCAGAACCAATTATGTTTTCTTTCACTCCACAGTATAACCTAAACGTACTAAATGTGGTGAGAGACCCACCCACTACTAATAGGCTAAGCAAGTTTATTACAGTTCAATGACTTAATATAACAATCAAGGGCAAAATCTTCGACCGCAAGAGTTTTGTTGTTTGCAGCTGTTCCTCGGTACAAGGTCCTTTTCTCTCTCTTGTCCCTGAGGCCAGCGTGTTCTCTCGTGTTACCTGATTTGGTACAGGCCATGGCCTTTAGCCCACGGGGGGGAAAAGTATCCGTTCACAGTCACACATAAATGTATTACTTCCTTTTCTAGGAGGACTTGGCTCCGTGCTATCGCCGAGGATTGTTTATATTATTCAAAACGCATTTCTCCAACCTCTTGAGAATCCACTCTCTAGAGTTAATACGGTCGAGCAAAACCCCAGGAATAGTCATGGAAGTTATTTTCCAGGAAGGGTTATTGGAAAGGTTGTCATCCAGCTAATAAACCCATCCAGCTAATAAACCCTCCCTCCCTCCCTCCCTCCCTCCCTCCCTCCCTCCCTCCCTCCCTCCCTCCCTCCCTCCCTCCCTCCCTCCCTCCCTCCCTCCCTCCCTCCCTCCCTCCCTCAGAACACCAGAACTACTTTGGCACGGATGAGAATCTGGGCCCTGTGTCGGTGAGCATCCGCAGGGAGAAGCTGGAGGAAGGAAAAGACGGGACGCAGTATAACTACCGGGTCGTCTTCAGGACCAGCGAGGTGAGAAGAACACGCATCCTGCTCATTAATCAGCCACACACACGGTGGCTGCTGGGTTCATAGGTTCGTCGAGGGCCGTCCTCCTGATTACCAGCTTCAGTAGTAATTGTCAGTGAAAGATCAAAGCTTGGAATCGGAAAAACACAGGCACGTACGTACGGGACCCCGCGCTCGTTCCACATGGGTTCTGGTCGCTAGGGCTGCGCGATTAATCGATTTTTAATCGAAATCGCGATTTGGAATGATGCAATTATCAAATCGCCAGGCCTGCAATTAAAAATATATATATATATATATATATATATTTGTTTTACATTATTTAACCAGGAAGTCCCATTGAGATACAAGATCGGTTTGGGAGAGGGAGGTAAGGGGTTTTAGATTGTGTGTTGTGAAGTTTAGACTTCAGAGAGGGAGAGTAAAGTACAGAAAAAAAAGGTACCGTTGGATATCGGTATCGATTCCCAGGTAAAAAGAAACATTTTCAGGCTCGGTGTCCCGAAAAGACCCACCGCGTAGAGGCCAGATGCAAGCCGCATTTTACAATAAACCTCTGTGGGGCTGCTTATTTTTTTTTAAATTATAATCGCAAATTTAATCGCAATCGCAATATCTGTGAGAAAAATCGCAATTCGATTATTTCCCAAAATCGTGCAGCCCTACTGGTCGCACCTCGTAAACCTCAGACATCTCCCCTTTTTCCCCCTACAAGCTCACCACTCTTCGAGGCGCCATCTTGGAGGACGCCGTCCCGTCCACCGCCAAGCACGGCACGGCCCGGGGTCTGCCGCTGAAGGAGGTGCTGGAGTACGTGGTGCCGGAGCTCAACATCCAGTGTCTCCGCCTGGCCAACAGCTCGCCCAAGGTGCCCGAGCAGCTCCTCAAGCTGGACCAGCAAGGGGTGAGTAAGAGAGGCCCAATCCTGCGACATGTAGCGACGGTAATAGAAGAGGTATAGAGATTCATATTGATCGTGCGGTAATAGAAGAGGTATAGAGATTCATATTGATCGTGCGGTAATAGAAGAGGTATAGAGATTCATATTGATCGTGCAGTAATAGAAGAGGTTAGAGGTTAGATTCCAGGCTAAAACAAGGTGTGCGTATCGGAGCATTTCCCCCCAGTGCTAAAATCCAATACCAAGAGCCATGTTTACCGTGTCGGATATCAAAGCACAGGAGTATTTTTATAATAATTTTTTAAATTATGTTTTTTGGTAGATATTTTATTGGTTTTGTTACCAGGCAGTCCGGTAGAGAGAGAGAGAGAGAGGAAGTATGGGAGATAGACAGGGGAAGACATTCGGCAAAGGTCGCCGGGTCCGGGAGTCGAACCCGGGACGGCCGTGTTGCGCCACCCTGGCGCCCCCTACACGGGGGTATTTTAGATGAAATGGATCACGTCTCGATAATCTTTGCCCTATGACCCCCGAACGGTCATGGTCCAAGTCTATAACTGTTCTGCAGAAGTAATGGATCGGATCAGCACTCTGTATCCGCCGATATTCAACGTTTTAGGACTCGTCATCGACCAGTGCATGACATAAGAGCAAAATGGCCGCCGTATGAATAATGGTCAATGGAGTGTTTGTGTAGAGGTGCCTTTCCTCTCTAAATTGTCACATGAGATCAGTACCGTGGCTGTATCACATTAGCCGTCTCACATTAGCTGTCTCTCGCCGTCTCTCGCCGTCTCTCTCGGAACAAGATTACACTTATTTATTCTGATGGATGTATTCAGAGGTGAAGCAATCTTGACGAGCCGCTAGAGGATTATTACTTTTCAAATGTCTTAATTATTTCGTTGTATAATTGAACTTGAAGACATTGAGCCGTCAGATGTGAAAAATGCTCATCTTAAAGTAGCTCTGATTTTTTTTTTTTTATATTATAGTTCTGTCATTCCTCGCCTCTCATTTGATATCCTATTCCATGACCGCAGGGCGCTGTAATCTCGTGTCGTCCTGTACTGTGGATTTGATTTCTCCTTGTCTTCTCCCGTCTCAACACTCGCCGTTTCCCCTCCCATAACAATATTCAATAATAAGGAGGAATAAGAAGAATGATGCCAGCTTTCTTAATTTAATGAATCCCCCCCTGTGTCTCCTCTCTAGAGGAGTATAACCAGGTATTGCTAGCTAACAGGGTTTGACGTAATCGGAGTCGTGGCGAGATGAATGGACGGTTAGCGTCTTTGGAGAGATCTCACCGGGGTGTGATGATGACGGCGCTGATGAGATGGAATTGAATTCAAGTCCCTTTCATTAAAGACCGTGACGGATGGCTTGTATGCAGCGGGAGCAAAACTAATGAGGGAGATGTTGACCTCTAGGAATGCGGAGGCGGCCAGCATCCCCCCCCCCCGCACGCACGCACACACACACACACACACACACACACACACACACACACACGTCACACACACACGTCAATTAAACTCAATTTAACTCGGCCCATATATTATTATTTTAAAGTGCTCGTCCATAACACCAGCCTGTCGTAGCCAACGCTGGCCCCAGATCAGTGGTGTTGCTGTGGCTACACTGTGATTATTGGAGGGGGGGCGGGGGGGGGGGGGGGGGGGGGGCGTGGAGGCACAATTTCTGTCAGAAAGCCAGGGAGACGTATCCCTTGTGTCTAATAATAATTATGATAATAATAGATATATAATACATGCATCCATGCACACATAACTGAGAGCATCAGTAATGGGTACATTTACAGCTTTTACAGCTGGGGAGATTTAAATGCTTTGGGTAGATTTTTTTATTTTTTTTATAAAATCATAAATGAAAAGCATGGATTATAATGGTTTAAGAGTGCAAGTATTGTTATAAATACATGCTGATTATGCGTATCAGTTATAATAGCAGCATTAACAGTGAACATTCCTGCAGTCCTGTCACAATTCAAGCTCAACTCGTCTATTACAGGATATTATGAACATGGGGGGCGACAGTGGCTCGGGAGGTAGAGCAGTCGTCTGGCAATCCGGAGGTTCCCGGTTCGATTCCCGCTCCTCCCGGGACAGCGTGTCCAGATGTGTCCTTGAGAGAGCAAGACACTTAACCCCTAATAAATTGCTCCCGATGAGTAGGGTTGGGCACCGAAAACCGGTTCTAATTAGGAACCGGTTCCTAACTTCCGGTTCTGGAACCGGAAGTAACATACCTGCATTTCGATTCTTAAAAAAAAAAAAAATATTATAACTTTGTTAATTAATACCCTAGTTACAGTACAGCAACCAAATTAAACTGGATCAAGTCAACTGAAAATGTGAATAGTATGAAAAAAATGTAAACATTTAAAAAAAAAAATTCTCCTGCGAAATAAGCTGTGACCTGCACATCAAAGAATCGGAATCGAGAATTGTTCAGAACAGGAATCGATATGGAGAATCGGAATCGGAACCGGAATCGTTCAAATCCAAACGATGCCCAACCCTACCGATGAGCAGGTTGGCACCTTGCATGGTTGCCTCTGCCGTCGGTGTGTGAATGTGTGAGTGAATGGGTAAAATGTGAGGAACAACTTGTAAAGCGCGTTGGATAAAAGCACTATATAAAAAAAGCAGCAAAAAAAAAAAAGCACCCATGAACTTGATAGAGGGAACACTATAATTTTCAAAAGTTAGCAGGCAGTACACTCCGTGGACCCAGTGCATCCCTAGCAGGGGCGGATTTAGGATTGTAGGAGATCCGGGGCTTAGCCCAGATGCCCCCCCCCCCTTTTTTTTTTTTTTTTTTTTTTTTTCTTTTTTTTATAATTTGTTTAAAATTTTTTTTTTTTTTTTTTGTGCAGGCAAGGGGTGGACAGATTTATTTTGAATTTAATGAACCTGTACGTGCAATTTCCTGCAATATAGAGCCTTCAATCTTGACCAATAAAGCTGCTCTTTTCACTATAAAACTCAGTTAACCATAACGTAGTTATGGTTAGATTTATATATTGGGGGGGGATATATCATATTTTTCATATAATCAAAAAGTGGTGGAGCAAGATCATACCTTTGCTCCCCCAAGTTCAATAGTGGGAGAGCAGAGATGCTCCGAATGCTCTTATGGCCAGGCGTCTATGATTCACTGATACAAAGTAAAATAGTGCAGTGCAATAAAATAGTTAGTAAAATAGAATAAAATAATGCAATAGTGCATTGCAATAAAATAGTTATCATCGTATTTCTTCGGGAGGCCGGTAAGGAGTGCATTACAGTAGTTGAGTTGGCTTGAGATAAAGGCATGGATCTGGTTTTCAGCGTCCTTTTGATTTATAAATGGCCGTACTTTAGCTATGTTTCTAAGGTGGAAGAATTAAGTTTTTGTCAACTTGTTGATTGTGATTTAAAGCTTAGGTCTGAGTCTACCATAACACCAAGACTTAACTCACTCAAATACAGTTAGCAGCTGGATAGACCACAGATGGAAATTAGCTTCTGCTAAATCTGGTGCAAACATATTTTCATGTAACAATGATGAATTGTAAAAAAAAAAAAAAAAAAAAAATTTAAATAGATTCGGGGCTTTTCAGAATACATCCGGGGCTTGAGCCCAGGTAGCCACCCCCTAGCTCCGCCCCTGATCCCTAGACCGCGCTAATGCTTCACACGTACGTGTTCTCTTTCTCTCTCTCTCCCGGGAGTTATCCTCTGGAGTGCCCACAACACCACCTACTCCCCGACAAGCGCAAATTATCCGCCCCTCGCATCAATAGCCGACTGTTTGCAGTGTTGCCATGGCGATGCCATGGCCAGTAGCTGCCCCTCGCGGCCTAGAGAGAGAGAGACCGGCGAGAGAGAGAGAGAGAGAGAGAGAGCGCGGGAGACGCACCAGACGCCAGCAGCCTGCGTGAAATTGAAATTTTGTCCCACAAATCGATTCCTGCTTTTTTGATCATGGCTCCGGATCGGGGGCTCCTCTGTCTCTCTCTCCACCTGATGGATTCTGCGTCGGGTTACCAGTTCCACCAGCTCCGCTTCTCCGGGTGCGCGAGTTAAGAAGGGGCCGTATCCCATGCCCGCCTCCTCTCTGCCCTCTTATTATACTCCTACCTAGTCTTTCCCAGACTCATAAATTATTCAGTGGCAGCAGTTGGCTTGTTGTCGGGAGGGCTACTGGAAATGTAATTACTTGGCTTTTGTGCCGTTGACTCCCTGTTCAGATTGATAGCACAATTAGCACCACGGCCGCGGCCCCCCGTGTCAGGTAATAGATATTGATAGCCGCAGATAAAATGCATTATCAAGTAAAAAAACGCTGCATAGCCTGCTGCCCGCGGAGCGTTTTGGGGCTTATTTGACGCTTGTATGGCTCCTGGCGGCAGTCGGCTTCACTACTGCGAGGTGGTTATGATGAGGAGGCTCGGTCCTATATTATGGTCGGTAACTCGGAGACACAAAACCATAACTCACTCCTAACATACTCCATAACGTGAGCCATTCAATGGAGGTTTTCTGTCGTATTAAATGAGACGGGTGTTGACGGCGCTTTGTCTGGTAATCAGAAGATTCACAGGTTCGATGTGTCCTTGAGCGAGACACTTGACCCCCCTGACTGCTCCCGGTGAGCACGTCGACACCTTGCGTGGTGTCGCCTCCACCGTCGGTGTGTGAGTGTGTGAGTGAATGGGTGAATGTTGAGGCATATACGATGTAAAGCACTTTGGATAAAAGCTGCTATATAAATGCACCATTTACTATTTAGTAGGGGTGGGGGAAAAAATTGATACGTAGTAGTATCGCGATACTTTGCGTGGCGATACTGTATCGATACAGGGACGCCAAGTATCGATATTTAATTATAAATCTTTGTATAAGGAAGTTGCATTGTTCATTTCAATACCTGTAATAGTACAGTAGTCCACACACACGCACGCACACATGTGCATTCAGTTAAGTTGGAATATGACTGTAATACAAACAGTTCAGTTTGTCAGGTACATGCAACACAGATTACAGTGTTTACTGTCTGCTCGAGAAAATACCATGTTCTGCAATAAAAATGATTGAAGTGAGATGAACAGACTGAACTTTATTTTATTAGATAAAACATGTTGACAAAGTTTTACTTTGCAGTTGAAAAAAGGTAATAAATCGCAATATATCGCAATATTAATATCGCAATACTCAGCATATCGCAATATATTTAGTATCGCAATACTATCATATCGTGATAGTATCGTATCATGAGGCCTCTGGTGATTCCCACCCCTAGTATTTAGAATATTACACTATTGCGTCTCACAAGTAGCAAATGTGCAACTGCTTAGTTAAACCCAGTAAGATAATCCAGTCTGGTTATTGAACATCATTAGCTGAAAAGTTGCGTCACAGCAGCGCAAGTTGCTAAAACTACAAAAAGGTTTACTCTTAGTGCAACTTTTTTGAATGGAGGTTCTAGCTGACTATCTAAAGAGGAAACGTCTTGAAATATCACCTGCAGACTCTACTCCCTTCTATTATATTCATTGTCCTTATGACACCTATTGTCTGTGTTGTTTTTGTTACTTGTCCTGTGTAACTGAGCCTCACACACACTGTCTGCCTGTCTCCTAGCTGAGCTTCCAGCACAGGGTGGGGGGGGGGGGTGCTGTACTGGCAGGGGTGTAAAAAGTACCCAGAATGTATACTTAGGCCTAAAAAAAATAATGGTTTGGTTCCGGTTGCCGACCGACCCTGCCGATTTAGGTGCGACCCAATTTATTTTATGAGTTAAAAACAATTTTTTTTTTTATATAAAATAAAGTTTCATAAAAATCTTAGTCAAACCTTTAGTATTATGGATATTAAACATGCTGGCAGAGTACATGCATCCATGTTGTTGTGAACATTTTAATTAAATAAAGAAATTCCCTATCCATAGTCGCTGTGGGAAAAAATAAAATAAAAAATAAAATAAAATAAATTCCCTACCTACCAACAGGAATCAAACAATATTTTCTTTTATGCCTTAAGTGAAAGTATGGGTACCGTCTCAAAATCATACTCAAGTAAAAGTCAGAGTATCTGGCTAACAACACACTTGAGTAAAAGTAAAAAAGTTTCTACTTTTAAATGTACTCGAGTACTAAAAAGTTAAAGTAAAAACGTCATTTTATTCCCGGGGCAATGAAATGTTCCGTTTCGTCCTCTTCATCACTCGTACTATCGTTTGTGGCCGTCTTCTGTAGCTTGTCACTCTGACTGTCTATTCTTCTGATAGCAGGTGTTTAATCAAAGATCCCCCGCTTTCTAGTCTTGCACAAGGTCCAATCAGCACGGGTATGGGCGGGTTCATTTTCCATTGATGGGGATTTGATTGGCTGTTTTTAAATAAAGTGCGGCCGCAGGATTAACAACGTTAACGTTAGTTCGGCCAGAGAAACAAATATGCTAATTAAAATAGTTGGACCTGCAAGATTTGTACTTTGTACTTTGTAGGTCTGCATTTTAAATGTAAGGAGTAAAAAGTATGTTTTTTTCCCTCTGAAATGTAATTGAGTAAAAGTACAAGTATAATAATAATATAATTGAGTATAATAATAATATAATATAAGTATATTGAGTATAATTGAGTATAATAATAAATCAAAGTATAATAATAATACTTGAGTAAAGTACAAATCCCCCAAAAACTACTTAAGTATTGTAACGAAGTACAATTACTCAAGTACTTTACACCCCTACTTGTCCTGTGTAACTGAGCCTCCACACTGTGTCTGCTTGTCTCCTATAGCTGAGCTTCCAGCACAAGGTGGGGGTGCTGTACTGCCGCGCCGGCCAGAGCACGGAGGAGGAGATGTACAACAACGAGAGCGCCAGCCCCGCGCTGCAGGACTTCCTGGACCTGCTGGGGCAGAAGGTCCGACTGAAGGGCTTCACCAAGTACAGGGCTCAGCTGGACAACAAGGGTAAGGAGCCTTGAAACAATACGTTTTCTTTTTATTATTTATTGTTATGTTTTTGGTAGATATTTTATTGTTTTTTTCCCGGGCAGTCCGGGAGAGAGAGAGAGGAAATATGGGAGGATAGACGGGGGAAGACATTCGGCAAAGGTCGCCGGGTCTGGGAGTCAAACCAGGGACTGTACGTGGTGCGCCCCAACAATAATAATAATAATAATAATAATAATAATAATAATAATAATAATAATAATAATAATAATAATAATAATAATAAATTCAATTTGTACCGCACTTTACATTTGTAAAAATCTCAAAGTGCTACAGGAGATAAAGACAAAAAGTTAAATGAATAAAACAATTAAAATGAATAAAACAACCAATGAAATGGAAGAACATACAAATAAAATAGAGTAAAATAATGAAAAAATGAATAGAAGTAAAAAATAAAATTAAAAGAAAAATTCAGGCAAAAGCCTTGTTAAAAAGAAATGTTTTTAGGCCCCTTTTAAAAGCCTCGACGGATTGTGGTGCTCAGTCATACGTTATTGTACTGTGTACTCTGTGTAAAGTACTGTGTACTCACTGTGTAACGTACTCACCATGGGATCAGGCAACAAAAGGCCACTCCCACCTCTAAAACGGGTGTTAGTGGGGTGCCCTTTTGTTTGGATATCCTGTACCATATGTGGGGATGATTCTAAACAAAAATCTATATGTAAAAAAAAAAAAAACACATTTTCTGACGGCACTTTGTGTCGGCTACAGCAGGGGCTCGAACCCCCTTTGGACCCCATCTGTGCACATTACATGTTGCATAACACCTGCTGGGAAGGTTCCATTATATGCATTGAAAGGCCTTAAGTATTCCTAAATCAATATGAGCAAGTCAACACACTGCATTGAGAGAGATTGTGTGTGTGTGTGTGTGTGTGTGTTAATTTTCTGTTCCATAACTGCTATAGAATAAAGCTCACTTTGGTATAAAAACTCTACTCTGTGGATCCACTGCATCAGTCTCCCGTTCACTGTCTACGGAGCAGCTCCAGACTTTATACCTGATGGAGATTCAAGTCTTAGTTCTCTGGCTTCATGAGAGAGTAGCGCGTGTCCAGAAATCCATTGATTGAACTTTCCTAGGCGATGGAAATAACACATTATAACACATTTTTAATCTGGGTGGTGGTCCCAACTTCCCCGTCGAGCTTTTAAATTTCTCCACCTTCACGATGTTCCTTCAACTCTTCTCTAACTTGACTTCAACCAGGATCTCCCTTGTCAAGTCACCAGATCAACATGCTAATTCAGAGTAATACAGTAGCTAACCTGACTAGATTGTGTTTTTTTTATATACTGTATATATCGATGGCTGAGACGCAAAACCTCCTATCGGAAAATTAAACTTTTTTGAGAAAAGGAAAAAAAAAGTGTTTTCTTGCAGAATTTCTTAAAGGATACCCAATACAATGCACTGCTTTTGCCTTTTGGAAAATATCTCGCAGACAGACTGAATAGGTGCAGATAGGAGGTTTCTCGTCATCCAAAGTGAAATGAGAAAATCTGAAATTTAGCAGATAGGAGGTTTTGCGTTTCAGTCATGGATATATGTTATATATTATATATATATGTTATCCAGTGTGATTGACATGACTATAGACTGACGTCAGGTCTCCCCTGTTCTCCCCTGGTCTCCTCTGGTCTCTCCTGGTCTCCCCTGCTCTCCCCTGGTCTCTCCCCTGCTCTCCCCTGGTCTCTCCTGGTCTCCCCTGTTCTCCTCTGCTCTCCCCTGCTCTCCCCTGGTCTCCCCTGGTCTCCCCTGGTCTCCCCTGGTCTCCTCTGGTCTCCCCTGGTCTCCTCTGGTCTCCCCTGGTCTCCCCTGGTCTCTCCTGGTCTCTCCTGGTCTCCCCTGGTCTCCCCTGGTCTCCCCTGGTCTCCCCTGGTCTCCTCTGGTCTCCTCTGGTCTCCCCTGGTCTCTCCTGGTCTCTCCTGGTCTCCCCTGGTCTCCCCTGGTCTCCCCTGGTCTCTCCTGGTCTCTCCTGGTCTCCCCTGGTCTCCCCTGGTCTCCCCTGGTCTCCCCTGGTCTCTCCTGGTCTCTCCTGGTCTCCCCTGGTCTCCCCTGGTCTCCCCTGGTCTCCCCTGGTCTCTCTCCTGGTCTCTAGCCGACTCCACAGGGACCCACTCCCTCTACACCACCTACAGAGACTACGAGCTGATGTTCCACGTCTCCACGCTGCTGCCTCACACCCCCAACAACAGACAGCAGGTGAGCCCTCCTTCTTAACCCTTTCACTGCCACACGACAAAGGAGGGTTAACCCTTTCACAACCACACTACAACTACACTTATGCAATGTAATGTTTTTTTTAGAAGTGTTTCCGGCGTCCTGTGCCCTGTTGGTTATTATTACACAAGATAGTAATAGCTCTTAATCCTCTTACATGAGAAAGTAACGAGCTCTCATCCTCTCAAAGCAACATCACTAAGCAGTACATCAGAAAACACTGTGTAATTCCACTTGGTTATGACAGTGATGGAGATGATGTCATGATGGTAATGAGGATATTGACAGTGATAGAGATGATGTCATGATAGTAATGAGGATATTAACAGTGATAGAGATGATGTCATGATAGTAATGAGGATATTAACAGTGATATAGATGATGTCATGATAGTAATGATGATATTAACAGTGATAGAGATGATGTCATGATAGTAATGATGATATTGACAGTGATAGAGATGATGTCATGATAGTAATGAGGATATTAACAGTGATAGAGATGATGTCATGATAGTAATGAGGATATTAACAGTGATATAGATGATGTCATGATAGTAATGAGCATATTGACAGTGATGGAGATAATGTCATGATAGTAATGAGCATATTGACAGTGATGGAGATAATGTCATGATAGTAATGAGGATATTGACAGTGATAGAGATGATGTCATGATAGTAATGATGATATTAACAGTGATAGAGATGATGTCATGATAGTAATGAGGATATTGACAGTGATAGAGATGATGTCATGATAGTAATGAGGATATTGACAGTGATAGAGATGATGTCATGATAGTAATGATGATATTAACAGTGATCGAGATGATGTCATGATATTAATGATGATATTAACAGTGATGGAGATGATGTCATGATAGTAATGAGCATATTGACAGTGATAGAGATGATGTCATGGATAGTAATGATGATATTAACAGTGATGGAGATGATGTCATGGATAGTAATGATGATATTAACAGTGATAGAGATGATAGTAATGAGGATATTGACAGTGATAGAGATGATGTCATGATAGTAATGATGATATTAACAGTGATCGAGATGATGTCATGATATTAATGATGATATTAACAGTGATGGAGATGATGTCATGATAGTAATGAGCATATTGACAGTGATAGAGATGATGTCATGGATAGTAATGATGATATTAACAGTGATGGAGATGATGTCATGGATAGTAATGATGATATTAACAGTGATAGAGATGATAGTAATGAGGATATTAACAGTGATAGAGATGATAGTAATGAGGATATTAACAGTGATAGAGATGATGTCATGGATAGTAATGAGGATATTAACAGTGAACTTTGTAGTTTATGAACTTTGACACAGAAGAAAGAACTCTTTCTTTTCCATTTTCAGATCATTTTTAATTTGATTCATAAAAATAGGAGCGCCAGAGACTTAAAATATTCATAGAGAAAAGCGTCAATATCAAACATCATGAATATTATAATACATTTGTATGCCCCCCCTCAAAAAAAACATCTTGCGACTGCTCAGGGGGTCCCGCTCAGATTGACATGCCTGAAGCATAACTAGGGCATCGTAATTTGTCACCTGAATCGCAAACTTAAATCATTTGAACTCGCTCAATATTTCAATCAGACACGCGTTTAATTTATTCCGTCCGACCCCCCCCCCCCCCCCCCCGCCAGGTTCTACCTCGGTAAGCAGTCGAGGAATCTGGCTCCGGAGAGATAAGCTGTTTATTTTTATTCATTGGATTTCCCCACGATTGGAACGTGGAATTCTAATTCCGCCCCCCTGGTTCACTCCTCCTCGGACCCCTGTGTGAGATCCTGCAGACGGACAGACACGTTGTGTTTATTATCACCAGCGCTGCCGCGTCGTCATCACATCAGTTGTTCCCGTCCACTAACTAACTAACTAACACACTGCTGGTCATTTCCAACCATTAGTCACACTGTGCTCCTCTTTATTAGAACTGGCACTTCTCATTTCAGAGGCGACTTTATTGTTTTTTCTCTCTCTGTCCACACAACAACACATCAGTCAGTCGTTAATTGGAATTTCTATTTGCTGGAGACGTTGCCCCGGCAACAATTCTCCGCACGCAGCCGTCAATTAATGTTCCCTGTGTGACATCGTCCGCTGTGGCTGTGGGACTACTCTTGGATCCCGGTACGCCTTCAAACACTCACCGTCGCCACTCGAGATTCAAAGACAACAAATTGACTTTGACTTTAGAACTTTTTTTTATTTTTTATTTTTTTAATCTTTCCCCCCCTCCTTTTTCCCTCCGATTTTCTCCCATCCCAATGTTAGTTGTTATGCCAATTCCCAATCCCCTTCCTGGTCGCTGCGCACTTACCCCCCACAGTCGGTCTGGGAGAGTGGAGGCTATCACGTGCTTCCTCCGACACACGTCCAGCCAATCAACCGCTTCTTTTCACCTGGCAGCGCGGACTCTCACTGAGAGGGTGTAACGTGTGGAAGGTTCACACTACCCCCCTTAGATCCTATCCGCGCTGAGCAGGCGCCCCGACCGAACTGTAGGAGTCGCTGTTTACAACGACCCGGACCCACCCCGCCAGCTTTCCCACCCTCTAATACTGGTGACAACGCCGGAGCTGTGAGCTGGATTCGAACAGGCGAATCCAGCGTCTCCGGCGTTGGTGACGAACGCAATCTCCGCTACGCCACCTGACCGCGACTTTAGAACTTCTTAAACATCTCCTGGAATGTAGTTACATTTTTTTTTTTAGATTTAGTCATTTAGCTGATGCTTTCATCCAAAGCGGTTTACAGATTGTGAACAACAAGTCAGCAGGAGGGGGACATCTCTGGCAGCTAAGGGTCAGTGGTGTTGTTCATCTAGCAGTGTTGAACTTGAGTGTTACACTCTGAGTGCATAGTAGTGTAGAGACATATTAGCAAGATAGGTAGTAGTATAAGCATAGTAGTATAGTGGCTCGAGAGGTAGAGCAGTCGTCTGGCAATCCGGAGGTTCCCGGTTCGATTCCCGATTCCCCTCCCTGGCAGCGTGTCGATGTGTCCTTGAGCAAGACACTTAACCCCTAATTGCTCCCGATGAGCAGGTTGGCATCTTGCATGGTCGCCTCCGCCGTCGGTGTGTGAATGTGTGAGTGAACGTGTGAGTGAATGGGTAAAAATGTGAGGAAGAAATTGTAAAGCGCTTTGGATAAAAGCGCTATATAAAAAAGCAGCCATTTACCATTTATAGACATATAGCAAGATGGGTAGTAGTATAAGTATAGTAGCATAGTAGTATAGACAATCATACTGTATTAGCAAGATAGGTAGTAGTATAAGTATAGTACTAGTAGCATAGTAGTATAGACATATAGCAAGATAGGTAGTAGTATAAGTATAGTACTAGCAGTATAGACATATAGCAAGATAGGTAGTAGTATAAGTATAGTAGCATATATATATACATATAATACATATGCATAATCAAAACGTCCCATCCCACACAGTCTGGGCTTTCAGTCTCTGAGCCTTTGAGGGAAGCGTCCCGGGCCTTGCGTGCACGGCGTTGTGTCTTTGAGCTTAATTAGGTGGATTTTGGGGGGATTTGCTCTTTAACCCTCCTCCTCCTCTGAGATCATGGCTGATAGTCCAGGATAAGCCCTAAGTATCCCGGAGGTCTTGGGACAGTTATCCCCCCAGTGAGCCGGCCTGTTCCCTGCCCCGTCTGTTCCTCTGCCCGGGGCCAAGGGCGACGCGATCAGACACTGCAGCTCATCTGGAGAGCGGAAAAGAGACGCTTCAAGGGGCTGGATCAGTTTCAAAGCTGCGTTTTTAATCTTCTTTCTTCCATCCTCCTTTTCTTGGTCGAAGCAAAAAAGAAGATATTGAGTGCGGTTACGTTCATGTTCATTTTCTGATATTATTCAGGAGGATATGGTGTCTCTGAGTTGGCACGTGTCAACCGCCATATGGTGTTTATATAACCCCAAGATAAGGTCATTCCCTGCTAATGAGAAACCAAAATATAATCGCCACCAGGGTGATATTCAGATTCAGAGTTTTATTTGCCACATGGAAGTAATATAAATCATACCGTTTTCATACAAAAACATAAATCCAGTTCTACCATGGGCAAACGGAGCAGGAGGAAGAATAAATCGTATAATTACCACCTGCCCCCCTATTCCTGAACTAAACAAGTAACACTCGATGGTCGGCGTACAACCTAATTTACACAAAATAATAATTCATACAATATACAAAGAAACAAACATGAATTGAATTGACAAATATTATTACACCCCTTAAGCTCGCTATGGAGAGAATTCCACAATTTTACACCAATAACTGAAGGACACATCTGTTTTAGTGTGGTACGTGCAAACTGAAATAGACATTTAATTTTAGCTCGATATACTGAGGGATGTAAACAATGTATCCCAGTTACTGTTAGGTTTTGTGTGTTTGTTTGTTTGTTTGTTTGTGTGCGAGTTCTGTTTTCATGGTAATACTCTTAATTTACAACATACTGGTAATGGAAACTTAAGGATATGAAATTGTATATAAAGTCTTGCAACAAAAGCATTGCAACAAAAAATAAACCTTGATGTCAGACTTCTCGGTGCCAGTTCTATTGCAGCCTGTATTCAAATTCTAAATGTATCAACCGATTTATATCAAACGTTGGCTAGTCAACGATGCAACGAATCGCTGATGGTTCTGACATCCGAGGTAGTAACCTGTTTTAAATGACGGGTCATAAACCGGGAGACGGCCGAGCTGAGAGTTTCCACACTTGGCTACACCGTGACGACCGTTCCTTCTTTTACGGTTTCCTCGCCCTCGCCCGGGATATTATTATCCGCGGTATTAATGAGAAAACATTCAGAGAGAAAAGGAAATGAGTGGAGAAAAGTGACGACTGACCCTCTCTCTCTCTGTCTGTGTCTCTGTGTCTCTGTCTCGCTCTCTCTCTGTCTCTCTCTCTCTCTCTCTCTGTCTCTGTCTCGCTCTCTCTTTCTGTCTGTGTCTGTGTCTCTCTCCTCTCTCCTCTCTCTCTCTCTCTCTCTCTCTCTCTCCTCTCTCTCTCTCTCTCTCTGTCTCTGTCTCTCTCCCTCTCTCTCTCTCTCTGTCTCTGTCTCTCTCCTCTCTCTGTCTGTGTCTCTCTCTGTCTCTCTCTGTCTCTCTGTCTCTCCTCTCTCTGTCTGTGTCTCTCTCTGTCTCTCTCTGTCTCTCTGTCTCTCTGTCTCTCCTCTTTCTCTGTCTGTCTGTCTCTCTCTGTCTCTCTGTCTCTGCCTCTCTCCCTCTCTCTCTCTGTCTCTGTCTATCTCATCTCTCCCTCTCTCTCTCTCTGTCTCTGTCTCTCTCCTCTCTCTGTCTGTGTCTCTCTCTGTCTCTCCTCTTTCTCTGTCTGTGTCTCTCTCTCTGTCTCTCTCTGCCTCTCTGTCTCTCTGTCTCTCTCTCTCTCTGTCTCTCTGTCTCTCTCTCTCTCTGTCTCTCTGTCTCTCTCTGCCTCTCTCTCTCTCTCTCTCTCTCTCTCTCTCTCTCTCTCTCTCTCTCTCTCTCTCTCTCTCTCTCTCTCTCTCTCTCTCCCCCCCCCCCCCCCCCCCCCCCCCCTATCTCTCTCTGCGTCTCTCTCGTCCCACTACAGCTCCTGCGGAGCGGCACATCGGTAACGACATAGTCACCGTCATCTTCCAGGAGCCCGGGGCGCTCCCCTTCACGCCCAAAAACATCCGCTCCCACTTCCAGCACATCTTCATCATCGTCAGGGTCCACAGCCCCGGCACGGAGAACGTCTGCTACAGGTGAGAGGGAGGGAGAGGGAGGGAGAGAGAGGGAGAGAGAGAGAGAGAGAGAGGGAGAGAGAGAGAGAGAGAGAGTGGGTTCGGGAAACAAAAGCCTGGTCCCTCACAGCGCGGACGCTGCCCCCGGGCCGGGCAGTAGATCAATCATCTTTCCGGGCCGCGCACACAACACCCCGCTGACAGGTCCGCGGTGGCTCTTAAAGCCAATGAAGACGAATGGGCAGTGTATATGAACGGGGGACAGCAGTGGGCCTGGTGCGGCTTCCTGCCTGGGTGCTCTGCGGCTCCGCGTACAGCTCCCTGGCCCGGGTGCTCTGCCACGAGCGATACATCAAGACTCAAATGATCCATGGAACACATGGGAATGACGAGAGCTCTCCCAAAAAAAACATCTTCCTCACCTCGGCCCTCACCATTGTTATTTTACGGCCACATCAGGCGACCACGTTTCAGCGTGAAGCCTTCATCACACAGCTTCACGAGGGGAAGTGGTTTCGGGGTGCCGTCATTCCTATAGTAGTTTCCCATGGATTCTTTTTGCGACTGCACCTTTTTTTTAACTGCTCATTGTACGGTCCGTTTAATTAGATTTAATGATTGTTGTACATTGGCACAACCTCTGTCGTCTTAAACCATGAATGTACACAAGTTTCTTCAAGTTTTGTTTTATTTGTCGTATAATATAAGGTACATGTTCATTATAATCAAATGTAGGGATGTCCGATATTATCGGCCTACCGATATTATCGGCCGATATCGGCATTAAAATGTGATATAGGAAAAATATCGGTATCGGTTTACAAAAAAAAAAAAAAAAACGTTCTATACATTTATTTACCCAGGCAATCAAGTAAGAACAAATTCTGATTTTATTTATTGTCAAAAGTATGCATAATGTTGTGTTAATTCCACAACAAGAGGATGTAATGTTAATTACCTGAAATATTACATTTTGGGGGGGGGGGGGGGGGGGGCCCTGCATATATCGGTATCGGTTGATATCGGTATCGGAAATAAGAGTTGGACAATATCGGTATATCGGTATCTGTAAAAAAGCCAATATCGAACATCCCTAGTCAAATGCTTGGTTCTGTGTGACCCTCCTGAAAGTGTGCTTCATACAGTAAAAAGTAAAAGAATAAACACCAAACACTGTACAAAATATACAACACGATCCACTCACTGAATCACTGAATAAATCAGGAATCCATCACTTTCACTTTCACTTTTGACAAATCTGTCATCTCAAGGCTTCATAATAATGGCCTCAGAGGCCCCCGTTCAGACCCGCAGCTTGTATCCAGATTCACATTGTAATCCGACCCCGTGTCTTCTCTCCCTGTGCCCCCCCCCCCCCCCCCCCCCCCCCAGCGTCGCCGTGACCCGGTCGAAAGAGGTGCCCCCCTTCGGCCCCCCGCTGCCCGCCGGCCTGATGTCCCCAACTCCTCCGCCTTCCGCGACTTCCTGCTGGCCAAGATGATCAACGGCGAGAACGCGGCCCACAAGTCGGACAAGTTCCGCGCCATGGCCATGCGCACGCGGCAGGAGTACCTGCGCGACCTGGCGGAGAACCACGTGACGGCCACGCCCGTGGACCCGTCCTCCGCCGCCAAGTTCAGCTTCATCACGCTGGGCGGGAACAAGAAGAAGGAGCGCACCCGGCCGCGCCGGAACGCCCACCTGCAGAGCACCGGCGCCGTCACCTGGGCCGTGGTGGCGCACGACTTCGGCCAGTCCACGGACGTGGGCTGCCTGCTGGCCGTGTCCAACGAGTTCGTGGTGCTGATCGAGGAGGCGTCCAAGGAGGTGGTGTTCAACTGCTACTGCCGCGACGTCATCAGCTGGAGCACGGCGGGCGGCAGCGTCAAGCTGTTCTACCAGCGCGGCGACTGCGTGGTGTTCTCGGTGCAGGAGGGCTGCTGGGACGACGTGCGCGACGTGCTGCAGAGGCTGGAGGTGAGGGGGGGGGGGGGCGTGATGTTCGAGGTGAGGGGGTGGAGGTGAGGGGGGGGTGAGGGGGCGTGAGGCTGGAGGTGAGGGGGGGCGTGAGGCTGGAGGTGAGGGGGGGCGTGAGGCTGGAGGTGAGGGGGGGAGGGGGGCGTGATGTTCGAGGTGAGCGGGTGGGGGGGGGGGGGGGTGAGGGGGGAGGTGAGGGGGTGTGAGGCTGGAGGTGAGGGGGTGTGAGGCTGGAGGTGAGGGGGGATGGGGGGGGGTGAGGGGGGGGAGGGGGGGTGAGGCTGGAGGTGAGGGGGGGCGTGATGCTGGAGGTGAGGGGGGCGTTACCCGAAGTGTTTTAACATGAACTGGTAGCTGGTTTAACATTTACGTTTAGTCGTTTAGCTGATGCTCTTATCAGGTAGAAGCATTTAAAGGGACTTACAAGTTCTGTATAAGAAGTCAGCAGGAAGAGTACGACTAAGGGTCAGTAAGATTGTTCGTCAAACTTGAGTGTATACTAAGACATATTAGCATAGTCGTTTTTTATTATTATTATTTTTATTTAAAATTTTAAAATTTTTATTTTAATTAAAAAAAGAAAAAATTGAATTTAAAATATTTTTTTATTCATTAATGTATTTATTTTCTGTGCTCAGAGAGGCTGCTCTAAAACACTTACACAAATCAAATGATGCACCTGAAGCTGAAAGAATGATCAGTCCACAATAAGCTCAGATTTATGAATGAATTAAAACATCCTTGTACTGGATCCTTAAAAGAAACATTTCTGACTTATAATGTCTTCTATACGACTGTCCTTCACCAAAGACATTTTGTCTTTTACTTTTTAACTTCTTTTCACTGTATGAAGCACAATCTTTGGAGGCTCGTACAGGACCAACCATTGAATTTGAGTTTCACCTTCCATTCCATGATGGATTATTTTTTTAATGCATATGAAAGAGGTCATGTCTGCGTATGTAATGGCTGCAGAAACTAAAAATAAAAAACAAACAAAATGTACATTACAGTACAGTGCATATTACAGACAGTACAGTACATTACAGAACATTACATTACAGTACAGTAGATCAGAGGGAGAGGATCTGCGGCTCAATTCTGGTCGACAGGATTATGTCGGGATGTTTTTTAATCCAGCCAGATTGTAATTTGAAGTGAAGGCTGCTTCATTGTATTCACTTTGTTCGTCCATACTATGCCTTTTATTGTTCGCCTGAAATGGTTTTAGACAGTATTACATTTTAGAAATAAAGGAACAAAATGATCCACAACATAAATGTTATTGCACAAGCTTTAAAAATGGAAAGGATTATTAGCTAATCTGTTTGGCGGTTTTGTTTTTCCGTGGATTTTATTGGAACACCTAAGTACAGGCAAGCTGATAATTAGCCATTAGAGGGTTGACTGAGGTCGGCGATATCATAGGGAGCAAAGGTTATTTCTATCTGTTGTACATTCCATCAGCAAGAAAGTAATTGCTGATGTAACATATTGGTGATGCTCTACAGACGGATGAGAGGGTTTGGAGGAGGTGTTGTTTTCTACGCTGCTCTACTCTGCCTTGAATAGACTGGTCTGCAGGAAGTGATATTTAAAGGTGCTGTAGTAAGTGGTATTTTACTTTGTTAAAATAAGTGGTCTACATGTTAAAATAATAGCCCTACACTCCCGACAGACATCACTGATATATAGTGTCTGGTCAGTAACATGAGTCTTCCAGTCCCTCCACTCTGCAGTAAACAGCCATCACTGATACAGAGTGTCTGGTCAGTAACATGGGTCTTCTAGTCCCTCCACTCTGCAGTAAACAGCCATCACTGATATAGAGTGTCTGGTCAGTAACATGGGTCTCCCAGTCCCTCCACTCTGCAGTAAACAGCCATCACTGATATAGAGTGTCTGGTCAGTAACTTGGGTCTTCCAGTCCCTCCTCTCTGCAGTAAACAGCCATCACTGATATAGAGTGTCTGGTCAGTAACATGGGTCTTCCAGTCCCTCCACTCTGCAGTAAACAGCCATCACTGATATAGAGTGTCTGGTCAGTAACATGGGTCTCCCAGTCCCTCCACTCTGCAGTAAACAGCCATCACTGATATAGAGTGTCTGGTCAGTAACATGGGTCTCCCAGTCCCTCCACTCTGCAGTAAACAGCCATCACTGATATAGAGTGTCTGGTCAGTAACATGGGTCTCCCAGTCCCTCCTCTCTGCAGTAAACAGCCATCACTGATGTAGAGTGTCTGGTCAGTAACATGGGTCTCCCAGTCCCTCCACTCTGCAGTAAACAGCCATCACTGATATAGAGTGTCTGGTCAGTAACATGGGTCTCCCAGTCCCTCCTGCTCTGCAGTAAACACATTTCCTGGTATCCCGTTCCCACTTCATCCAATCAGGAGAGATAACTCCAGGCACTGCAAAATTGGTCTGACAAAAATAAGAAATAAAAACTAGTTTTAAGAAAATATGTGCTTGAATAATCTGTAATATAATCTGCCAGTGCAGTAGGAAAAGTTGGCTTGGCAAGATTTCTTGAAATAAGTAAAAATATCTAGGGTTCTCTCTCCTGATTGGATAAAGTGGGAACGGGATACCGGAACATTTCTTTTCCGTTTACTGCAGAGTGGAGGGACTGGGAGACCCACGTTACTGACCAGACACTCTATATCAGTGATGGCTGTTGGAATGTAGAGCTATTTAACATGTATCTTAACCCCAAAATACCACTTACAGCACCTTTTAACTGTCGTCAACAGATGCTAATCTATTTTAAGGTTTTGTGTTCATGTGGATTTAAAAAAAAATGCTGGGGGTCAATGGTGGCTGGAGTCCACTTGATCAACAAGTTATTTCCTCGGATGTCAGAATCATCTGCAATGTGTTGCACCGTTAACTAGCTAACGTTTGATATATCGGTTGAGGTATATTTCCTCACACAGCTTGTATATTTTGAGTTTTAATACAGGCTTCAATAGAACCGAGACCAAAGTCTGACACCAAGCAGAACATAGAACATTTACATTACATGTACATTACATTTACATTTAGTCATTTAGTTGAACGCTTCTATCCAAAAGCGACTTACACGTTCTGTACAGCAGGTCAGCAGGAAGGGTACAACTCTTTCAGCTGAGTAATAATGTTCATTATTTAACAGGGTTGAAACTTTGGTGCTACAGTTTTGAGTGCATAGTAGTAAAGACATAGTATTAGACATATTAGAACGCTGGTATTCTGACGTGATGACCCTTCCTTCTCCTATAGTTCCCTTGGTTGAGGACAGCCCTTCGACAGACGTTCCTAACAGTAGGGATGGGTACCGAATCCGGTACTTTTAAGGGTATATCGACCGAATCACGCCGGTACTATAGAGTACCGATTCACGTGAGATCCACCGGTGCCACATTTCGGTACTGTTAATTTTTTTTTTATAGTTTTAAGTCCGATGACGTCAACGTTTCGTTTACCACGAAACCTATGAAGTGTGCCTCACGTCAACGTTCGCGCGCACAATACACACTTACCTAGCATTTGACTTGATTCAAGAACAAAGCAGTCGGGGCAATGGCAAGCCGAAAACGGTCACAAGTGTGGTTACACTTTACAAAGCTAGATGCAGACAACGCTGTCTGCAATATTATATATATATATTAACAAATTGTTCTAAATAAATAATAATGTTAATAAAAAATTTGAAGTTTGGACACATTTTTTACAACTGAGGTAGGTAGATACATTTTTTTAGACTAAAGTACAGAAAAAAGGTACCGCTGGGTACCGGTATATCGGTTCACAGGTTCAACCCTACCCTAACGGCTCTGTGTCTGCTCCTGTCCTTCCACCAGGTCGTCACCAGGGGCTGTCTGACGATGGAGATGTCCCTGCGCAGGAACGGTCTGGGTCAGCTGGGCTTCCACGTCAACTTCGAGGGCGTGGTGGCGGACGTGGAGCCCTTCGGCTTCGCCTGGCAGGCGGGCCTGCGCCCGGGCTGCCGGCTGGTGGAGATCTGCAAGGTCGCCGTGGCCACGCTGTCCCACGAGCAGATGATCGACCTCCTGCGGACGTCGATAGTGGTCAGCGTGGTCGTGGTCCACCCGCACGAGGACGGAACCCCTCGGAGGTAAGGGGCCCCGGAACCCACAGCCTGCCGAATTGGTTAGTTGAGTTCGTCAAGATGGCGTCAACTGTGCCGTGCTCTTTTATGCCCTTTTCATCCAAATGTAAACACAGTGCCTTGGATTCCCAGTCTCGCTGATTAATTTAAAAGGTTAAAGGTCGTACACATTTCCCCCTGTTCTCTCATGCTCCTCTGTCCCCTTATAGGGTCCTGTACTATTTGCCTGTATGCCTGTTATGAGTCAGTTATTTTAATATTGAATGGTGCTTGACGGATGACTGCAGCATAATTAAAAACGTCATGTAAAACACGTTCAGGAGTCTTTAGTTTGTGTCTGCAGTAGGGCCTTCAGGAGTCTTTAGTTTGTGTCTGCAGTAGGGCCTTCAGGAGTCTTTAGCTTGTGTCTGCAGTAGGGCCTTCAGGAGTCTTTAGTTTGTGTCTGCAGTAGGGCCTTCAGGAGTCTTTAGTTTGTGTCTGCAGTAGGGCCTTCAGGAGTCTTTAGCTTGTGTCTGCAGTAGGGCCTTCAGGAGTCTTTAGTTTGTGTCTGCAGTAGGGCCTTCAGGAGTCTTTAGTTTGTGTCTGCAGTAGGGCCTTCAGGAGTCTTTAGTTTGTGTCTGCAGTAGGGCCTTCAGGAGTCTTTAGTTTGTGTCTGCAGTAGGGCCTTCAGGAGTCTTTAGTTTGTGTCTGCATTAGGCCTTCAGGAGTCTTTAGTTTGTGTCTGCAGTAGGGACTTCAGGAGTCTTTAGTTTGTGTCTGCAGTAGGACCTTCAGGAGTCTTTAGTTTGTGTCTGCAGTAGGGCCTTCAAGAGTCTTTAGTTTGTGTCTGCAGTAGGGCCTTCAAGAGTCTTTAGTTTGTGTCTGCAGTAGAGCCTTCAAGAGTCTTTAGTTTGTGTCTGCAGTAGGGCCTTCAAAAGTCTTTAGTTTGTGTCTGCAGTAGGGCCTTCAGGTGTCTTTAGTTTGTGTCTGCAGTAGGGCCTTCAGGAGTCTTTAGTTTGTGTCTGCAGTAGGGCCTTCAGGAGTCTTTAGTTTGTGTCTGCAGTAGAGCCTTCAAGAGTCTTTAGTTTGTGTCTGCAGTAGGGCCTTCAAAAGTCTTTAGTTTGTGTCTGCAGTAGGGCCTTCAGGAGTCTTTAGTTTGTGTCTGCAGTAGGGCCTTCAGGAGTCTTTAGTTTGTGTCTGCAGTAGGGCCTTCAGGAGTCTTTTAGTTTGTGTCTGCAGTAGAGCCTTCAGGAGTCTTTAGTTTGTGTCTGCAGTAGGGCCTTCAGGAGTCTTTAGTTTGTGTCTGCAGTAGGGCCTTCAGGAGTCTTTAGTTTGTGTCTGCAGTAGGGCCTTCAAGAGTCTTTAGTTTGTGTCTGCAGTAGAGCCTTCAAGAGTCTTTAGTTTGTGTCTGCAGTAGGGCCTTCAGGAGACTTTAGTTTGTGTCTGCAGTAGGGCCTTCAGGAGTCTTTAGTTTGTGTCTGCAGTAGAGCCTTCAAGAGTCTTTAGTTTGTGTCTGCAGTAGGGCCTTCAGGAGACTTTAGTTTGTGTCTGCAGTAGGGCCGAACAACTCTATGGCCTGGTGCAATATCCAAATAGCAAGAGTCACAGCTATCCAGCTAACTCTGGCCTAGCTGCTGTGTTGTGCACAGCCCCTGTTAAATTAACTCAACTTAGTTTAGTTTAGTACTAGGATCACCATTAGCTACAGCATTGCAGCAGCTATTCTTCCTTGGGTCTTTCCATTGTGTCAGTGAAACATTAACAACTTAACATAACATTACACAACAAACGAGACAAAGCTGCCGAAAATTCAATAATCTAAATATATTTTATATATGTAAGGAGAGTATCCTCCAGTGATGAGAGAGATAATATTCCTTTAAATACTTTTCTTTACGGTTTACCTTGCATTTGTAATTAGTAACATAGTCTGCTGCTAGTTACATTGTTTGTTGGATTATATATATAATAAAACACAAGATACTCTGTGCCCTAATGATGAGGATAAATGCTCGATGAAGAAACCCAAACCCATTGCCAAAAGAACGTTAACATGCTTATAGATGCTCGTACTACGGAGCTACACACTATCAACGTAGTAGTACATGGCCCATACGGTCCGATTATATGTGATTATTGTAGGATCTCCCAACCCGTTCCAAGGTAATTAACTCCATAGCCAAGACCTTAACAGGACTCATTAAGTTAATCCATGTGGATGGATGCAATGCGGCCAAAGGCTACAACCGTGGCTGGTTTCCATCTCCGCGGATCAGGACCGTCTGATCAGCGCCGAGGCAGCTGCTGTAATCACTATGGCTGCTAACTGTCGTCCCGAAGGCCCATGCCGTACGTGTCGCCTCCCCCCCAACACGCGCTAGAGGAAGTGGGCTAATGTGGGCAGAGCACCCTGGGCACAAGGAGCTTGGGTACGTTTGAAGGGTAGGAGAGAGAGAGAGAGAGAGAGAGTCCTGTTATTGACTGTATTCACGTGGTCAATTCAGGGACTCGATGGGTAGCTAAAAGCCATTTTGAAAGGCCAGACACTTTCAGTGAAAGGCGGTTCCTGTAGTGAGATCCCCTGCAGGTTCTGTACTCGACCAGAATCTCCGCTCCTGAAGGTCTCTCTGTGTTTTTTTTCTTCCTTTCACGTTTTACTTACTTTCTTTTTAACATGCTGCTATTCTTGCACGTGAAGCACTTTGTGACCCTGGTCTGTGAAAGGTGCTATATAAATAAACCTTAAACCTTAAACAATGCCTGTTTTTTTCTATTGGCTAAAGACCTTGAAGCCCATACACTGTTTTTAAATGTTACTTGTCCTTTCGGACAAGTTATGTTTTTGTAGGTTTTTATTGATTTTTTTTCTACCGGGCAGTCCGGGAGAGAGAGAGAGAGAGAGGAGAGAGAGAGAGAGAGAGAGAGAGAGAGAGAGAGAGGGAGGAATGGGAGATAGACCGGGGGAGACATTCGGCAAAGATCACCGGGTCCGGGAGTCGAACCCGGGTCGGCCGTGTTGTTGCACCGTAGTGCTGTATGCGGTCAAGTCATTCATTCATTCATTCACTGTTTTTATTGCCTTTAAAACTCCCACCTCGACTTGTTCTTCCTCCAGGAGCTACTCTGAGCTGTACCGCGTGCCCGTGCTGGACTACAGTGAAGGGGGCCCGTTCAGGATGACCGCCCAAGCCTGGCACCGAGTCCCCGCGGCCTCCCCCGGCGCTCCGCCCCTGTCCCGCCTCTCGCCCAGCCAGGGTCCCAACCCGGGGCAGCAGATGTTCCACTACGCTCACGGGGCCATCTCCCGCAGCACCTCCTTCGACAGGAAGCAGCAGGACGGGCCCAGGTACGGCTGGCTCCCCCTTACTTTTAATTAGGGATGTCCGATATTGGCATTAAAATGTAATATAAAAAAATGTCTGTATCTGTTTAAAAAAAGAATAAAAAATGTCTTTCAATTTTTTTATTTTACACTTATTTAACCTTTATTTACCCAGGCAAGCAAGTAAGAACAAATTCTTATTTTATTTATATCCGTTTTTTGGGGGGGGGGGGGGGGGGGGGGAACCCTGCATATATCGGTATCGGTTGATATCGGTATCGGAAATTAAGAGTTGGACAATATCGGTATATCGGATATCGGTAAAAAAAAGTCAATATCTAGAAGAGACGTGGGCCGGTTTTAGGCCCGATTCTCCCCTTTCGACAATCTCGGGGGCGTGTTCCCGATTTCAGGCTGGTCGGAACCGATTATCTGCTTGATTATCCTGTCGTTTTAAGGTGTTGACAGATTCAATCTGAAGCCCCAATCTGTTCGCAAACCCAGTCGGGAATATCAAACCTGTAGTAGTGTGTGTGGGGGGAACCACAGAACAGAGAGCTGAACAGTTGGCAGTGCCATGCCTCGTTCCCAGCCAGTCTATTTCCCCTGCAGCCCGGGGGCTTGTGGTAGAAAGCCTGTCCCGGTGTCGAGATGTAGGGGAGACCTTGCTGGTCACGGAGCAGCCAGGGCAGCTTTGCAACTCGCACACGTCGCCGAGATATTGAGAGAAAAGCCCAAATCATGTCCTTCTTTTTTTTTCCTTTCTCCTTTTTCTCTCTACGCACAACTTGATTATGATTACAAATATTTCTGAGGGGGTCCAAACGGAGAGACAAGACTTGTAGGTGGTTTTTGACCGCGAACATGATGGCGGTGTCAATTTCAGAATGCCACCACAGGAAGCACCTTTTATTCATCGGCAAAATGCCTTTGGCGAGTGATGGTGTTAATGTCGAGCCCTGCAGTGAGAGAGAGTCGGGACCGGAGTGTAATCTTCAAGTGCATGGTTCTCAGTTTTGGCAAAATTGTCTATTTGTCACAGGCTATGTCTGAAAACTCATTCTACATACTACCCACTAACATGTAACAGTAATATATAATTAAAAATGATCAGTATATTATTCTCAGCACATAATGCAAAAGCCAACATAATTCTAAGCTCTTGTACTCAAAATAATAGCTTAGAGTACAAGCTTTCAAACACAGTTGCTAGTGTTTCCTTTAATGGTGGTTCAGGGGTAATTTAGTATAACACAACTGATATTTGATTCTGTAGACTCTAACCGGTAATATACAGTTCTGGTAAGTTATACATTGTTTGTGTAGAGTAATACAGTTATGTAACTACCATTCAACAACCCTTTTCTCACAAAAAAAGAAAAACAAATGGGAGGGGGGGACGTCACTGTTTGACTCAACAGCATTTCAGTCTCAATTATGACCTCATTTCCTGTTCTCTTTTATGTGAATCTCTAGCAGGAGTTACTAATTTATTCTGCATTTGAATGTGCCCCCCCCACCCCCCCCCCCCCCCCACACTCTTTTGTCAAATGGCAGAACTGTCCTGATGGACACAATGGGGCCCTCTATCCTTAGTACAGCTCAGACTGGCATTTGCATAGCGCCGTGAAAAATTGGGTCAAGGCCTTGTAATACGATTAGCATAAAATTAACAAGTGGCAGATGCATGACCAGAAAACTGAAAAGTGTCCTGATGGCAGAGTAAACAACATGGCCGACTCCTGTGATGGCAGAGTAAACAACATGGCCGACTCCTGGTCTGTCTGCACCAGTCTCTCTCCTGGACACAGAAATCACAGAGCGAGCCGTCTCACTTGTGATGTCATCGGAGCACTTTCTTTGTGGAGCCGTAACGCGTTGAGTTGAGTGCCTTTTGCTTCTTGAGTCCTTTCAAAATGTATATACACAGGTCCTTGAAGTGCTTAAAGTGCTAGATGTTTTACAAAAAAAAAGTCAAGTCCTGGAATTCCTTGAAAACAGCCCATTTTTTAACAAGGCGCTTAAAAAGTCATTGAAATTCAAACAACCATTTGCATTGACTGTTTTGTTCATCCATGATCCAATTGTTCTGAATCAAGAAATCGTTCTTTTTTTGTTCAGTTTTAATAAAGTCTGACGAGTCACTGTCTCGCTCGCTCTAACTGCTTTTCCTCATTTGTGAGGTGCTCTAGCTTGCTCTAGCTGGCAAGCAGGCCAAGAAGATGCTTAAAAAAACAGCATTTAAAAGGGAATTGTATCCTTCGAGTGACATCCATGAAAATGAAAAATAGTGCTTGGAAAAGTACTTAAAAGTCCTTGAATTTCATTTTGCAATGTCTGTGGGATCCCTGTATACAGTCCTGATTAATCAGCATTCAGTTTAATACTCTCCTGGACCTGGTTAATGACATCCTGGAGAGTGTAGTTTTTAGATGCGACAGTGGCTCAGGAGGTAGAGCAGTCGTCTGGTAATCCGGAGGTTCCCGGTTCGATTCCCACTCCTCCCGGGCAGCGCGTCGAAGTGTCCTTGAGCAAGACACTTAACCCCCAATTGCTCCCGATGAGCAGGTTGCATGGTTGCCTCCGCCATCGGTGTGTGAATGTGTGAGTGAATGGGTACAAATGTGAGGAACAAAATTGTAAAGTGCTGCTTTGGATAAAAGCGCTATATAAATGCAGCCATATAGATGCAAAGCTCATTCAGTCACTAATTCAGTCACTCACACTTAGCCACTCTGCCCCTAGTGGTGGCTTAGTGGCATGGCACTTTGTGTAAGACCGGTTCAATCTATACTTGACAACAACAACAATCACCATGTGTAACAATTGCAGACCACACAGAGCACCCAACCAGAGCTAACCATCTCAACACCACGGTATGAAATCGTTACATTTGGTAGAACACCATTAGTAGTAGTAGTAATTTTTATACACAATACAATATGCATTATTCCAGACTGTCAGTGATCTTTGATTTAGGCAGTGACTGAAAAGCCTTGAATGCTTATATATGCCTGTTCTATATTCTTATCAAATTAAGCTTCCAAAACAAAAACAAAAACAAAAGCAACATTATATTTTACTGACATTCTGAGCCGTGTTTATCGGTCAGCTAATTAACTAAGGTTGCTATGAGCAGAGACAGAAAGTCAGAGAAGGAGACCGAGAGACAGAGTCAGAGGATTAAGTCCTGTGTTTTTCCATTTGGCCAATAATCACAGTCGATGCACAACGTTATACTCTTTCATCACACATGCATGCGTGTTTGTTGTGTTTGTTGTGCTAAATCTGTGCTCAAAGCACAGCGGCGGGCAGCAACACAGAAGCCTCGCGTCCAACACTGTGTCCTTGTGCAGGAGAATGTTCCACAGAATCATTCAGAATGTGACTAAATGGTTTTCTGCTTTTCATCGAGCCACAGTTTTTTCGGGTGCTTTTTGGTGCCACAGCTTGTATGTTATGTTCCAGTTCAGTATTCTATCTGTCCTTAGTCTCTATCACACACACACACACACACACACACGCACGCACGCACGCACGCACACACACACACACACACACACACACACACACACACACACATACACACACACACACACACACACACACACATACACACACACACACACACACACACACACACACACACACACACACACACACACCTACACACACACACACACACACAAATAGGACACGCATGCGACCTTCCTGCGTGGGAGTATGTTTGATGTTTGAGAGGAGTGTGACCTTTACACAAGGCCCTGCACCACTACTGTTACATGACATCATCTGTCACTCAACCTTGCAGCTGGAAACTCACTATAAAGTGCCCGGGCGACGCCTTCTAACTGGAGAACGTTTGCCATGTATACACAACATCTTAACACATTCGGGGCCATTGGGGCCCGTCTAATCCCACTCTATGAGGCCAGCTTTTCATTCACTGTGCGTGAGGTTGTTTGTAGAGCTAAATCTATATTTTATATTATTGCTATGTGTCCATTGTCATTGTCAATTGACAGTATATAAACCTTCCCTTCAATATGCCATAAAGAAATATTTTTTTCATCAATACGTTCCCGTTTTTATAGCGTCGTGAATATGAACTATATACCGCAATGGTCTGGGGTAATTCCTGCAAAGCTAGTTATAGGGCGCTAAGCTAATAACGTTAAATCGATTGGCGTTTCGGCCCTACACAAGTTAGAGTTAAAAATCTAAATGCATATGATCGGTATCATGTTCCACCATGAATGCATGAAAGTGGGGGGGGGGGGGGGGGGGGGGGGGAAGTCGTTTCTGATTATTGATTCTTTCGAACAGACATATTGAAGGTGAATAGACACAAAGGAAATGGAGGTAAATCGGGTAACCTTAATGTCTTTGAGGGTCCCCACCCGCCCCCCTTACCTATTAAAACAGGAAGGCTTTCAACTCGTCTGTTGTCACCAAACGGTGGAGCGGTCCCCCCCCCCCCCCCCCCCCCAGAAGTTAATTCTCACTCCGTTTAACGAGCTGAAGCCAGACATTAAAGGTCACTGAAGGTCAGTCCTTAGCCACGGTTTCCCATTAAAATATTTTAACGTGTTAGTTTATAGTTTATCATTCACATAACACTTAGCTAAAACACGTAAACACACTTCCTTTACCCATGACAAAAAATATATAATCAGAATTAAGCTACAAAATATCACCCTTTTGGGAAAGCTGCACTGTTGACCTCAAAAATAATGATGTAGCAAAAAGGAGACAAGGATTTGGGAGACACGGGTTTAGGATACAATGATTTAGGTGACAGGGATTTAGGGGACACGGGATAGGCTTGGATTGACTCTGCCCGTAAGCCGTTGAATAGTCAATCATAACGGTAATACATACTGGAGAGGGAGGTGGGGGGGAGAGAAAAAGAGAGAAAATCTGTGTTCCCTTGTTGTCCCCCTGCTAAAACATCTGGATGTAATGGCTCGTAAAGAAACATTTTATGATGCAGTATTTCCAGAAGCGGCTTTTCCCCGCGCTGCGGTTTGGACCAGGTAGACGGGAGTGTCAACTGCTTCTCGTTAGCAGCGCGCAGCGGAATGGGCGGAGTCAAACCAGCAGAAGCAGGAAATGTAAAAAAAAAAAAATGCAAATAAAAAGGGGGTTAAGATTAATTAAAGGTGCTATTGCGTTACAGACACACTTGTGCCCACACCGTCGACGTGCTCGTGTATGTGTCGCTTTGTCTCGCGGTAAGGCAGTTGAAAAAGTGGCGTTCGCTGTAGGTCCCGTACGGTGGAATTGCCGTGTGCTCACCTTTTGGGGGAGGGGAGAGGAAACACAGTGAAATATGCATCGTTAAGGGCTGTTTTTACACACAGGTTTCTGGTTTTGACACCAGTCGTGTCATGCGTATATATCCCTCGCCTTGCCAGACAGTTAATTAGGTTACTGGAATCCCCCGCCACCAACACGTTTTCAGAAACAGAACAGCCTCACTGCACTGAAGCTGCTTAATATGCAGCGTTGTTCTCCCATATGGGAGCCGCCTGTCCTGCCTTCACACTGTCTCTTCCTCCTCCCCGTCACCACCTCCTCCTCCTCCTTACCTCCCCCTTCTCATGTACACATACATACGGTATCCGTCGTCCACAGTTCAACCCTGTGATCCATGGGTTTCACGTGCTCCGCGTTCCACTTGGGCCTTCGGCTCGCGGGCAGGTCGGGTTTCAAACCCGGGAGATTTAGTATCCGCACTTGCCGACAGAGGCTTGGATACAAGTTGCCCCTGTGGGCTAAATATAGAGCCTTTGCCTCGTGGTTTGCAGAATGTTCCCCCGGCCCAGAGTAGTGGGGTCTGAATGAAACGGTCCAGAGTAGTGGGGTCTGAAACGGTCCAGAGTAGTGGGGTCTGAATGAAACGGTCCAGAGTAGTGGGGTCTGAATGAAACGGCCCAGAGTAGTAGTGGGGTCTGAATGAAACGGTCCAGAGTAGTGGGGTCTGAATGAAACGGACCAGAGTAGTGGGGTCTGAATGAAACGGCCCAGAGTAGTGGGGTCTGGATGAAACGGACCAGAGTAGCGGGGTCTGAATGAAACGGCCCAGAGTAGTGGGGTCTGAATGAAACGGTCCAGAGTAGTGGGGTCTGAATGAAACGGTCCAGAGTAGTGGGGTCTGAATGAAACGGTCCAGAGTAGTGGGGTCTGAATGAAACGGTCCAGAGTAGTGGGGTCTGAATGAAACGGCCCAGAGTGGTGGGGTCTGAAGCGGATTGGAGTCCCCCGCTCTGTGGTCATTAGCTTGCATGACGGCCTGCCCCTGCAGTGTGTGGTAATGTCATCAGAAATCAGCCGCAGTGCCAATCAGGGTTCGACATGCTGTTGCCACGGGAGCAGCAGAGCCGGAACACCAGGCTCTCTTCTACATGTGTCCCCGTGTGTGTGTGTTGTTGTTAATCCAGTTTCAAGTGTTTTCAAGTTTTGTTTTATTTGTCACATATATAAGGTACATGTACATTACAGTGCAATGCTTGGTTCTATACTATGAGCCTCCTGCGATTGTGCTTCATACAGTAAAGGAAATGTAAACAGAATAAAGACCAAACAGAAACACTGTACAAAATAATATACAATGTACAAAATGCTAAAATGAGGTAGAGATGTAGTGCAAATCTTTTAGTAATACATAGATAAAATATGGTGTAGTGTTAAAAAGTGTCTAAAGTGAATGGAAGGTGAATGTTTAACGTGGATGTGTGTGTGTGTGTATGCATGTGGATGTGTGTGGATGTGTGTGCATGTGCATGTGGATGTGTGTGCATGTGGATGTGTGTGCATGTGGATGTGTGTGCATGTGCATGTGGATGTGTGTGGATGTGTGTGTGCATGTGGATGTGTGCGCGCTCCTCTCTCTACTGGCCGTGAGACCGTAATGCTGAGTTCTAAGTAAACTCCCATCGATCACCAACATGCTGCTAAACGACGTGTTTACAAGTCACACAATGTCAACAATAGACACAGACGGAGGAAGTGTGATTTAAGTGAAAGTCTCATTTTGTCTTTTTCCCAAAGTCAACAGTTTTATTTGGATCCCCATATAAGCCTTAAATCCTCTCTGTGGTCCTCTTGTGTTTCAATTTTGGGAGTTAAATGATGGAATAGCCTTAGTGACGGGTTGAAGTTGTGTAGCCTACTTCTCGGGGGAGATTTAAAAAAAAAGCCTTAAAGGATCAAATAATTCAGGAGTACAGTTTTGAGTAAAACATCAAACATTTGTTGTTTTCTTTAAAAAAAAAAGAATATCCTGCAGCATATTTTAAGTTTTTCTTTCTTATATTAAAATATATTTCGTTTTTTTAAGAATTTGTAAAGGATAGGCAAAAATAAGCATGTGTGCTTCAGCCTATTCCTTTTTTCGGTCGTTGATTTTGGATTTTGTGTGTGAGCTTGCCTTGAATATCGTATGGATGCTCGATATTGGCTTTTTTACCTATACCGATATTGTCCAACTCTTAATTTTCGATACCGATATCAACCGATACCGATATATGCAGGGTTTCCCCCCCAAAAAACGGAATAATTTCAGGTAATTAACATTACATATCTCTTGTTGTGGAATCAACACAACATTATGCATACTTTTGACAATAAATAAAATCAGAATTTGTTCTTACTTGCTTGCCTGGGTAAATAAAGGTTATAGAAATGTTAAAAAAAATAAAAATTTTAATTATTTTAACCCGATACCGATATTTTAATGCCAATATCGGCCGATAATATCGGTAGGCCGATAATATCGGACATCATTAATATGTACATTTGTGATTTTTTTGCAAGTCCACACGGGTGTGTTTGATTTGTCTGTAAACAAGACCGACAAATAAACTTCACTCCTCCCTTCCTCCCAGGATCATCCAGGACTACGACGTGTCTCCCTCCGCCACGCGGGGCCGCGGGGAGCCCTGCCAGCTCTACTGCAGCTCCCCCAGCAACCAGTCCACCTCCAGCGACCCGGGGCCCACCGGCACCTGGTCCCAGAACAAGGCTCCCTACAGCGGGTGAGGAACAAGGGACATAGAAGGAGAGGACACTGACGGGACAGGGGAGATAGAAGGAGAGGACACTGACGGGACAGGGACATAGAAGGAGAGGACACTGACGAGACGGGGACCTAGAAGGAGAGGACACTGACGAGATAGGGGACATAGAAGGAGAGGACACTGACGAGACAGGGGACATAGAAGGAGAGGACACTGACGAGACAGGGGACATAGAAGGAGAGGACACTGACGAGACAGGGACCTAGAAGGAGAGGACACTGACGAGACGGGGGAGATAGAAGGAGAGGACACTGACGGGACAGGGGACATAGAAGGAGAGGACACTGACGAGACAGGGAGATAGAAGGAGAGGACACTGACGAGACAGGGGAGATAGAAGGAGAGGACACTGACGAGACAGGGGACATAGAAGGAGAGGACACTGACGAGACAGGGGAGATGGAAGGAGAGGACACTGACGAGACAGGGGAGATGGAAGGAGAGGACACTGACGAGACAGGGGAGATGGAAGGAGAGGACACTGACGAGACAGGGGACCTAGAAGGAGAGGACACTGACGGGACAGGGGAGATAGAAGGAGAGGACACTGACGAGACAGGGGAGATAGAAGGAGAGGACACTGACGGGACAGGGGAGATAGAAGGAGAGGACACTGACGGGACAGGGGAGATAGAAGGAGAGGACACTGACGAGACAGGGGACATAGAAGGAGAGGACACTGACGAGACAGGGGAGATAGAAGGAGAGGACACTGACGAGACAGGGGAGATAGAAGGAGAGGACACTGACGAGACAGGGGACCTAGAAGGAGAGGACACTGACGAGACAGGGGACCTAGAAGGAGAGGACACTGACGAGACAGGGGACCTAGAAGGAGAGGACACTGACGAGACAGGGAGATAGAAGGAGAGGACACTGACGAGACAGGGAGATAGAAGGAGAGGACACTGACGAGAAAGGGAGATAGAAGGAGAGGACACTGACGAGACAGGGAGATAGAAGGAGAGGACACTGACGAGACAGGGGAAATAGAAGGAGAGGACACTGACGAGACAGGGGAGATAGAAGGAGAGGACACTGACGAGACAGTGGACATAGAAGGAGAGGACACTGATGAGACAGTGGACATAGAAGGAGAGGACACTGATGAGACAGGGGAGATAGAAGGAGAGGACACTGACGAGACAGGGAGATAGAAGGAGAGGACACTGACGAGACAGGGGAGATAGAAGGAGAGGACACTGACAAGACAGGGAGATAGAAGGAGAGGACACTGATGAGACAGGGAGATAGAAGGAGAGGACACTGACAAGACAGGGAGATAGAAGGAGAGGACACTGATGAGACAGGGGACATAGCAGTAGAGGACACTGACGAGACCGGGGACATAACTCTATGGTGGCTCTGAATTATTGATCCGTCGAGAGCTTTTGATACAGTCGATCATCATGAAAAAGATGAGCTACTATCGATAGATACGACACTCATCACTGTGTCCTTTATGAGAAGGTTGGTTGGTCCTCGCTGATGGAGAGGCGCCACCAACATTGGTATTTGTTCATTTTGAAGGCCCTTATTGGTAAGCTACCTCCTTATCTAGGTTCCATCATGGAACCCGTTCTAGTGACTGGCTGGTCCTTAAGGTCCAGTTTGCTCAGAACAGGGTAAATCTGCATTTTGCTATGATGCCCCTCTAGCTCATGGAATGAACTCCAACAGTCCTTAAAGCTTGTGATTCTCCCCTCCGTTGCAGAGTTTAAAACCTTGATCTCCAACCTTTGTCGATCAACTTGTACGTGTTTTAATAGATTATTTAAAAAAATGTATTTGTGATTCTCGCTCTTTGCCTCGTCTCGTTGTCTCTTTGTTATGATTTGATATGTTTATGTTTATGTTTATTTAGGATCCCCATTAGCTTTTGCACTTGACAAAAGCTATTCTTCCTGGGGTCCGGCACACACAACAATATTCAATACATTACATCATTATCAACATCGACATCAATTACATCATCAATTACATCATTATCAATATCAGTTAGGATGATATTGTACAAGATATTTATTAGTAAAAAGTATTCAAATAAAAGTATTAAAATCAAATAAATAGTGCTTCCTGAGCAGCACTCACTGCCATCAACATAAATGCAATTAACAGTCAATTGGTTTTCACCGCTATGCCATAAGGGCTCAGTGCATGCTCGTTAGTAGATGGCACTTTAACTTCCTCTTGAAAGTGGCCTTGGATTCTATTTCAGCTAAGCTCTTGATATGCTTTTTTGTTGCTTATTTCTGCACGTACACTCGATGTGACTGTAAACGAACGAAACCTCAGTTGTCTTTTCGAGTTTAAATAAAGGTTTGAAATTAAATGAATGCTCAGAGGGAGAGAGAGGGAGACGGGGCGATGCTCTGATTAAACCGACAGGAGGTCCGTCTGAGGGCGTTCTGTGTTCATGTAGATTCCAGCGTGACGCCAATATGGGAGCACAGCGGGGGGGGGTTTGGTCAAACTGTGGCGCTGCCCGTTCCACAGGAGAGGAGCACCACAAACCTCACACGCTTAAAAAGTACGAGTGCTGTCGACGTGGGGTTAAGCAGCTTTTCTAAGCTCGACAACCTGGTCATTTAAAATTGATTTTGAATTTAATCTTGGAAGTTTAGAATCGAGTCACGCATGTCTATCTCTTAGGCTGCGGTAGGTAGAAAGGTAGAAATGCTGTATGAAAGTTGAATGAAAATAAGCGAGTGTGTACACTGGTCATTAGTTTGACTCGAGCCTGTGTGTTCCAGATGATGGGAAAAACAGCTCTACATTTGTGACTGTTTAACATGGAACCCTTTTCTGCACTAGGAAGCCAAATGACAGGGTATTGGGAACCACCTTGGCCCAAATCCTAAATTCATACATAGTGCATAGATAATTAGGACAACAGCAGGCAAGGAGATCACACTTTTTATTTTATTTTTTATTTTTGTAGAGCGGGCAGTCTGTCCAACTTGTCACAACCGCAATGTCTGCTTTCTCGGTGCGGCCATATTCATTAGAATGTTAAATACACTCTTTTTGACAAGTTGGACCATTTCAACACACTTCCGGGGCGAACGTGGAAATAAGTGGCCTGGATATTATGTTTAGGTAATAATACAGAATGCTTCTAAGAACGTTAAATTATATGACGATATATAATACGGTCACCATGAGGGATCTTAAAAGAACACGACAACTGTTTGGGAAATTAGCTTACCGTCTTCTCCAGAGAGAGACAAGAAGATGGATACCAGTTTCTGATCTTTGCGTAAACTGGTATCTATCTTCTTGTCTCTCTCTGGAGAAGACGGTATGGTAATTTCCCAAAATGTTGGCGTGTTCCTTTAAGTTAATCTCAATTTGTAGTACTTTGCTCCGGCTGATGTGTAGCTAGCGTAGCACGGTGTTGCTAGCCTAGCGCGGTGTTGCTAGCGTAGCGCGGTGTAGCTAGCGTAGCGCGGTGTAGCTAGCATAACTGGTGTAGCTAGCGTGGTGTAGCTAGCTTGGTGTTGCTAGCGTAGCGCGGTGTAGCTAGCGTAGCGCGGTGTAGCTAGCATAACTGGTGTAGCTAGCGTGGTGTAGCTAGCTTGGTGTTGCTAGCGTAGCGCGGTGTAGCTAGCCTAGCGCGGTGTAGCTAGCATAACTGGTGTAGCTAGCGTGGTGTAGCTAGCTTGGTGTTGCTAGCGTAGCGCGGTGTAGCTAGCGTAGCGCGGTGTAGCTAGCATAACTGGTGTAGCTAGCGTGGTGTAGCTAGCTTGGTGTTGCTAGCGTAGCGCGGTGTAGCTAGCGTAGCGCGGTGTAGCTAGCATAACTGGTGTAGCTAGCGTGGTGTAGCTAGCTTGGTGTTGCTAGCGTAGCGCGGTGTAGCTAGGGTAGCGCGGTGTAGCTAGCATAACTGGTGTAGCTAGCGTGGTGTAGCTAGCTTGGTGTTGCTAGCGTAGCGCGGTGTAGCTAGGGTAGCGCGGTGTAGCTAGCATAACTGGTGTAGCTAGCGTGGTGTAGCTAGCTTGGTGTTGCTAGCGTAGCGCGGTGTTGCTAGCCTAGCACGGTGTAGCTAGCATAACTGGTGTAGCTAGCGTGGTGTAGCTAGCTTGGTGTTGCTAGCCTAGCACGGTGTAGCTAGGGTAGCGCGGTGTAGCTAGCATAACTGGTGTAGCTAGCGTGGTGTAGCTAGCTTGGTGTAGCTTAGCGTAGCGTAGCGTGGCGTTGCCGATACGGCCGTCGCCCTGACCTTCTGTGGTCCAGACAGGCCTCCAGTCGCCAGTCCGGAGACCAAGACCAAATCTTCCCGGCTCAGGTTGCCGGCATTCCTACAATATCCCACAGCATCCGTTCTGGAAATGTGTCTGGCCAGCAATAGCAGAGAGTATAGAGTTACACCAAGCAAGGGACCACGCTGGAAATAGCCCCTGGAACCCTGCCGGGGCCTGTAGCACAATGGTCAGCGATGAGGACAGCGTGGTTGCGCTGCTTCCACCGCCGCCCTGCATCTGAGCCGTGTCAATATACGCCCCGGCAGTAAACAACATGTTGCTATGCTGCAGCTTCTCTAGCAGTCTGTTCTATTATCACACGCCTAATGGCTTCCATTGACTGTACATATCTGATCTCTCTCTCTCTCTCCCTCCTTTTGTCCCCCTCTCACTCTCCCACTCCCTCTCCCCTTTTCTTTCTTCTTCTTTCTCTCTCTTTCCCTTTTTCTTTCTTCTTCTGTCTCTCTTTCTCTCTCTCTCCCCCCTTTTTCGCTCCTCTCTTTCTCCTTTCCATTTTCTCTTTCGGTCTGTCCTTATTTCTCGCTCTCTGTCCTTTATAATCTCACTCTTTCCTTCTCGTTCTTCTTCTCTTTCTTTTCTTTGCGTTGGGGAATGTCTGGGAGTGTCGCATTTTTGGGATTTTATGGTGGAATTTTTGGTCTTGATTTATTGTGACGTTTCTTCTTGACTTGTTTAAAGAAGACTTGTACAGCCGCCCATGGGGACATTACCTTGTGATTTCGGGCTTTACAAATCTCTCTCTCTCTCTCTCTCTCTCTCTCTCTCTCTCTCTCTCTATCTCTCTATCTCTCTATCTCTCTATCTCTCTATCTCTCTCTCTATCTCTCTATAGAAGTCAGTCTCCTGCCCTTCTGGACCAGCCATGTATCAAAGAAGCAGAGGGTAGGAGAGAACGGGAACCCAAGCTGGAGAGGACCAGATCTGCAGGTACTGTATTGTTACTGTACGAACACCCACTGTATCGTTAGTGTAGAGACACCCACTGTATCGTTACCGTAGAAACACCCACTGTATCGTTACCGTATAAACACCCACTGTATCGTTACCGTAGAATCACCCACTGTATCGTTACCGTATAAACACCCACTGTATCGTTACCGTAGAATCACCCACTGTATCGTTACGTTACCGTACAAACATCCTTTTCAGTCTACCTTACAATTACAACCGAAAATGTTATCTTATCATAAGATAAGATATCCCTTTATTGATCCCCTTGGATACATTTGGGTGTCATATCAGCAGGTACAGGTATGGGCAGGGTAATAGTTGAAATACATAAATAATAGGCAATACAATTAAAATCAAATATACAGTGTACACAATCTAATTAACTCTGAATATGAGAAAGTAAACGGTGTAATCAAAGGTGCAGATGAGTGTCTGTGTGCCCTATCAGTTATATTATATGTTACAATAAATATGGGCAATGAAGAATTATAATCTGAATATATAATATGGGTGAAGTAAGCAGTATACACAGCTATACAACAGTACACACATCTCACCCCACGGCGTCTGTCCAGCCATGTCTAGCCACTTGTGTCCATGGCTTGACTTACTTGACTTAAACCCTTTTGCTCTTTGGGGGGCATAGGTCATGGAATGTTTCCATGGAAATGACAACAAACACCGTAAAGGCATGGTAGCCTTCTGCAGAGAAGGCTGTTTACTTTTCTGATAACTACCATATCACTTGTTCGGACACGTTTAATATTTGGTTATGTGTGATGCTATGTATACATGTAAATATTTCATCATCCTTATAATCAATAGGAATCATGCTATGAAAAACCATACCATATCCATTTTCACTGCAAAACAAGACTCGCTTTCCGAGGGGTTTGATTTAGTTTTAAGCCACTTTGTGCATATTTCAAGATATGTTAAGTCAAGTGAAATTAGATAAGATTAGATTCAAATGTACAGCACAAGTACAGTACAATGAAAAGAGGTTTGGCATCCAACCAGAGTGCAATAGTAATATACAATGTACAGGGCCCAGAAGTTCAAAACTTTTAATCCCTATCTGATCGGATCAGATTTGGATTCATTCATTTCAACTCATTATGAATTGAAAATGGGGGACCCTGATGTAAACAAGATGAAAGTATTTCTCTGGTCTGCATCCCCTTAACAATTGTGTGTATTGAGCTGTACTGTACTGTACCCATTCTGCAATCTGTTAATTAAAATGTTCAATCAATCAATCAATAAATAGGGATTACAAGTTTGAACTCCTGGGCCCAGGTGATTAAGCAGGGTATAATATATAATTATAGTATCTATCTACAGATATGTAAAAACTAAAAGGATTATATGCAAGTATATACAGACAGATGTGGATAGATAGATATACAGTAAGAATAAATATATGACATGTATACAGTATATATACAGCATTATTGTACATGCTATCATACAGACTGTTCTGTCTTCTGCCTTCAAGAAATTGTGCTTGTTTCATTGTAATGAAACACATTTTTAGCCTTTTTTTTTTTTTTTTCTTGTTCAGTGAATGTTGTTGTTTGCCTCTAGTTGGCGATTCTCCTGTGTTGTGTGGAACAGAATGCTGGGATATGAACATCTTGTGTCACTAATGAGCCTGTCGGAGGAGGGGCGGGGCGGGCCCAGTGAATAGCCCTTACAAATATATACATGACATGACATTACATGGTCTGAATACCACGGCTGATGGAAAGGCACAGATGCTAATGTATACACGCACATACGTGAACACACGGGGGCCCGAGGCACAACAGCCCCAAACCCTGCGTTACGTCAGAGCTCTGTCATCCGTTCACACAGCGCAGAACAAACCCTGCCTCTGTCATCCGTTCACACAACGCAGCACAAACCCTCTGTCATCCGTTCACACAACGCAGCACAAACCCTGCCTTACGTCAGAGCTCTGTCATCCGTTCACACAGCGCAGAACAAACCCTGCCTCTGTCATCCGTTCACACAACGCAGCACAAACCCTCTGTCATCCGTTCACACAGCGCAGAACAAACCCTGCCTCTGTCATCCATTCACACAGCGCAGCCCCAAACCCTGCCTTACGTCAGAGCTCTGTCATCCGCTCACACAGTGCAGCCCCAAACCCTGCCTTACGCCAGAGCTCTGTCATCCGCTCACACAGTGCAGCCCCAAACCCTGCCTTACGTCAGAGCTCTGTCATCCGCTCACACAGCGCAGCCCCAAACCCTGCCTTACGTCAGAGCTCTGTCATCCGTTCACACAGCGCAGCACAAACCCTGCCTTACGCCCAGGCCTCTGTCATCCGTTCACACAGCGCAGCCCCAAACCCTGCCTTACGCCAGGCCTCTGTCATCCATTCACACAGCGCAGCCCCAAACCCTGCCTTACGTCAGGCCTCTGTCATCCGCTCACACAGCGCAGCCCCAAACCCTGCCTCACGCCCAGGCCTCTGTCATCCGTTCACACAGCGCAGCCCCAAACCCTGCCTCACGCCCAGGCCTCTGTCATCCGTTCACACAGCGCAGCCCCAAACCCTGCCTCACGCCCAGGCCTCTGTCATCCGTTCACACAGCGCAGCCCCAAACCCTGCCTCACGCCCAGGCCTCTGTCATCCGTTCACACAGCGCAGCCCCAAACCCTGCCTCACGCCCAGGCCTCTGTCATCCGTTCACACAGCGCAGCCCCAAACCCTGCCTTACGCCCAGGCCTCTGTCATCCGCTCATACAGCGCAGCACAAACCCTGCCTTACGCCAGGCCTCTGTCATCCGTTCACACAGCGCAGCCCCAAACCCTGCCTTACGCCCAGGCCTCTGTCATCCGTTCACACAGCGCAGCCCCAAACACTGCCTTACGCCCAGGCCTCTGTCATCCGTTCACACAGCGCAGCCCCAAACCCTGCCTTACGCCCAGGCCTCTGTCATCCGTTCACACAGCGCAGCCCCAAACCCTGCCTTACGCCAGAGCTCTGTCTTCTGTTCACACAGCGCAGCCCCAAACCCTGCCTTACGCCCAGGCCTCTGTCATCCGTTCACACAGCGCAGCCCCAAACCCTGCCTTACGCCAGAGCTCTGTCTTCTGTTCACACAGCGCAGCCCCAAACCCTGCCTCACGCCCAGGCCTCTGTCATCCGTTCACACAGCGCAGCCCCAAACCCTGCCTTACGCCCAGGCCTCTGTCATCCGTTCACACAGCGCAGCCCCAAACCCTGCCTTACGCCAGAGCTCTGTCTTCTGTTCACACAGCGCAGCCCCAAACCCTGCCTTACGCCAGAGCTCTGTCTTCTGTTCACACAGCGCAGCCCCAAACCCTGCCTTACGCCAGAGCTCTGTCATCCGTTCACACAAACCCTGCCTCAAGATGCCTTTGCACCAACTCCAGCCAAGTTTAAGTAGGGATGGGTACCGAATTCGGTACTTTTAAGGTACCGAACCGAAACACGTCGGTACTACCGAGTATCGATTCAAGTGAGATACCAAAAAATATATATATATATTTTAACTTTCTTTTTTTAACTTTTTTTTTTAAACTTTTTTCTTTTCATGTCAACGTTCACACGCACAATATATGCTTACCTAGGATTTGACTTGATTCGACAACAAAGCAGTCGGAGCAATGGCAAGCCGAAAACGGTCGAAATTGTAGTTATTTGAAGTTTGGATTATTTTTTTCACGACTGAGGTAGGTAAATTAAATTTTTTGACACTAAAGTACAGAAAAAAGGTACTGTTGGGTACCGGTATCGATTCACAGGTACCGGTATCGTATCGGTTCAAATGTGAAAGGTACCCATCCCTAGCAGCGTGGCTGCTTTCAATTCATTTCCAAATGTGGAGGAGCCACGAGGTACATGAGAGGTGCTGCACACGCTCCTCTACATTGGAAACGAGAGGCCTTGGCGCCACTGGACTTGTAACGTGTTCGGTGGAGTAGCCTCCTTCCTCTCTCATCTACACTCTTGTAGGTTGACTGTACAAGCCAAGCTTCAAAGTACCCACTGTTAGTTTTGCATAGTGGATTTATTGTCCAACGCGATTCCGAGTTAAAGGAACACGCCCCAACGTTATGGGAAATTAGCTTACCATCTTATCCAGAGTCAGACGAGAAGATGGACACCCATTTCCTCTCTGTGTGCGTTCGTTAGAAAGCTATCCGGCTTTTGGTCAAACACCTCTCCCGCTGTTTTTAAGCTTGGCTAGTGGTCCGTATCCGCTTCCATTAATTTGTGCTAAGCTAGGCTAGCAGCCGGATAACTTGCTACTGAACCCACACAAAGAGGCATTCGGTATCTCTCTTCATGTCGGACTTCCGGAGAAGACGGTAAGCGCATGGCCCATAACGTTGCCGTGTTCCTTAAAAGAAAACGGTTTTCAGGGCGGCTGATTGGCGCAGTGGGCAAGGCGCTCGCCACTAACGCAGGAGACACTGGGTTCGAGCCCAGCTCTCGGCGTTGCTACCGGCTGGCCGGTCGTTCATACTAACACAATTGGCAGTATTAGAGGGTGGGAAAGCCGGTGGGTGGGGATCGGACGTTGTGGACAGCGACTCCTACAGGTCGGTTTGGTGACGCCGGTGCGGCGGAAGCAGGAAGTGACGAGGGCAGCGTGAGCCTCCCACGCGTTACTCCTCGCCACTGAGAGTTTGAGCTGCTGCGGTGAAAAGATGCGACAGGCTGCCTCCTCGTGTACCGGAGGGGACACGTGATGCAAGGCTGCTGTCCTCACTACAACCGACCAGTGGGAGTCATAATCTAGCAACGTTCAAGACAGGGGAGGGAAGAATTGGATAATACGAAATTGGGATGGGAGAAAAATAGAAAATGGGGAGAAAAAGTGGATAAAAAAAAAACTATTTTCATCTCACTGACTGTTTGCATTACCCATCTGGCAAGTGAAACAAGCGTGAGACTAAACTACAACACTGATTCAGATGACAGTCTGGACAACTGGCACACCGATATGATTTACATTGAATTTACTCACTCACTCAACGTGTCCCAGCAGCAGCTTACAGGAGGGAGAAATAATATACATTTATTTTTGGAACTAAAATGTACATTATGTGAATGTAGAACGGGGCGACATGGAAAACCCCCTCCTGTGCCCCGCGACAGTGGCAGCTGTGGTAGAGCGCCCCTCGTCAAGCTCCAGTCCATGTGTAGATCTGTCCTTCATTATTATTACATGACTGTTGCAAGCTGTGCCTTCTCAAATGTAATATTGACCGGGCCGGTTGTAATAGGAAACGTACATCTCTTCATCACTTAACTAGGTATCACCTAGTACTCAGTCTGACAACTGAGAAGACGCCAAAATGAATTAGAATTCCCCAGACAATACGTCACTGGGGGGGGGGGGAGTGGGGGATGTGAGCCGTGTTAACGGTGCTACTTTACGCCCCTGCTGCGAGCACAGGCCTGGGTACACCGGGACTCGGAGCCTGGGTACACCGAGACTCGGAGCCTGGGTACACCGAGACATGGAGCCTGGGTACACCGGGACATGGAGCCTGGGTACACCGAGACTCTGAGCCTGGGTACACCGAGACTTGGAGCCTGGGTACACCGGGACATGGAGCCTGGGTACACCGGGACTCGGAGCCTGGGTACACCGGGACATGGAGCCTGGGTACACCGGGACTCGGAGCCTGGGTACACCGGGACATGGAGCCTGGGTACACCGGGACATGGAGCCTGGGTACACCGAGACTCGGAGCCTGGGTACACCGGGACATGGAGCCTGGGTACACCGGGACTCGGAGCCTGGGTACACCGGGACTCAGAGCCTGGGTACGCCGAGACATGGAGCCTGGGTACACCGGGACTTGGAGCCTGGGTGAGCCGGGACTCGGAGCCTGGGTACACCGGGACACGGAGCCTGGGTACACCGGGACTTGGAGCCTGGGTACACCGGGACTCTGAGCCTGGGTACACCGGGACACGGAGCCTGGGTACGCCGAGACTCGGAGCCTGGGTACACCGGGACACGGAGCCTGGGTACACCGAGACTCGGAGCCTGGGTACACCGAGACTCTGAGCTTGGGTACACCGAGACACGGAGCCTGGGTACACCGAGACATGGAGCCTGGGTACACCGAGACTCGGAGCCTGGGCACACCGAGACTCTGAGCCTGGGTACACCGAGACTCGGAGCCTGGGCACACCGAGACTCGGAGCCTGGGTACACCGAGACTCGGAGCCTGGGTACACCGAGACTCTGAGCCTGGGTACACCGAGACTCGGAGCCTGGGTACACCGAGACTCTGAGCCTGGGCACACCGAGACTCGGAGCCTGGGTACACCGAGACTCTGAGCCTGGGTACACCGGGACTCTGAGCCTGGGTACACCGAGACTCTGAGCCTGGGTACACCGAGACTCGGAGCCTGGGTACACCGAGACTCGGGAGCCGTGGCTGGAGGTGCACTGGATGAAAAGCGAACCGATGGAAAACCGGTCCCTTTTAGCGTGTAATTAAAATAACCCATGTCCTCGGCTCATGTCCCGGATGGACAGTTGTGTGGAACTTGTGGGAGCCGCATATCTGTCGCATTGTATCATCAACTCCGACCGCAAGAATGTCTGAGGCGGGAATCCGATATCTCTATGAAAATAAACAAGCCTGAAGTGGTTTCCTTCTCTGTTGCAGAGGCCAAATGGCATCATCCAACGACCAAGATCGTGAATATGAGGGAGAGGAGCCAGCAGAGGCAGGCGACGACGCAGGACTCCAACAACAAGCTACAGCGGGTGAGCGACACACAAACACGGCCCGTTCGGGCTCCGGTGGCGCTTTAGACGTCGCTTAATTAGTACAAAATGAAGTTCAGTTCAGTTCAGAGTTTTTATTTGCCACATGGAATCATACAATCATAGTTTCTTCATTACACAATCATAAATAGTCATTCCATGGACAAAAGGAGCAGGAAGAAGAATAAATCTTATAGTTACCTGCCCCTTATTCCTAAACTAACAAGTATTTACTTAATGGTCGGTGTACACCCTAATTTACACAAATAATCATTTATACCATTATAAAAGAAACACACAATCCACAGTTAAACAAGAAAAATTTTTATAATAATAATAAAGAATAAAGAATAAAGAATAAAAGAGAGAAAAAAAAATGATCTCACTATTCAGATCACATTTGATTTTCGAAATATTATTCTTTTTATAATTTCTTTTTGAATTGATAAACACTATTACATCCCTTAAGCTCGCTATGGAGAGAATTCCACAACTTTACACCAATAACTGAAGGACACAAATGAAGGGACGAGGAGAGAGATCCGTCCACGTTTCTGTCGAAAATTCACGTGTGCCAAAGATGTAGCATATGTTTCTACTCAACCCTATAAACTAAGCACTTAGTAATTAATCATCAACATTGATATTTAGCGTAACATTCTGTATAGATCTATGCAGTCATGTAAACCAAGTGATTAGGTGATTCATCCAAGTGACAATTTCCCGTGACATATTTCTACAAAATCCTATAAACTAAGCGCTTGGCAATTTATCAACATTAATATTTAGTGTAACATTCTGCATAGATCTACGCAGTCCTGCAAACCAAGTCGTTAAATGATTAGTCTCTTGAGTGACTATTTCCTGTGACATATTTCTACACAATCCTGTAAACTAAGCATTTAAGTAATTAATCCAAATGGCTATTTAGTGAAGCATGTTTGAACATAATCCTATGAATTGAGCAATTAAGTCATTTGTCTAAATGACTAGTGAAAGTCTTCCTCGTGGGGGGTTATCTAGTAATTCCAGAAGGCCTCTCTCTAGTGATTCAAGGACTCCCAGGGTGTCATGTTCCGCACTTAGTATCGTATCAACATGTAGGACATCGATGACGTCCGTGGTTTTGGGTAACGTTACACGCCGGACAGATGGGACATCATTACCTCACTGCTAGACGTCTCCCTTTCACCCGGCGTGGCGTCGATGTGCAGTAGTAGTGGTGGTGCGGTTCTCAGGTCATGGCTAGAAGGCATCTGCCATCCTGTTGATTTCTTTTTGACCTTTAAAAGTTGTTTATGAACCTAACCCTTACCTTAGCCATAACCTTAACCTCTCTGTTTATGAACCTAATCCTTTACTTAACCCTAACATTAACCTTAGTGTTTATAAACCTAACTAGGGATGTCCGATATTATCGGCCTACCGATATTATTGGCCGATATCGGCATTAAAATGTGATATCGGAAAATAACGGTATCTGTTTTCAATTTTATTTTTATTTTTTTAACATTTCTAGAACCTTTATTTACCCAGGCAAGCAAGTAAGAACTAATTCTGATTTTATTTATTGTCAAAAGTATGCATAATGTTGTGTTAATTCCACAACAAGAGATATGTAATGTTAATTACCTGAAATTATTAAAAAAAATTGGGGGGGGGAAACCCTGCATATATCGGTATCGGTTGATATCGGTATCGGAAATTAAGAGTTGGACAATATCGGTATATCGGTATCGGTAAAAAAGCCAATATCGAGCATCCCTAAACCTAACACTTACCTTAACCTTAACCTTACTGTTTATATAGCTCTAACCTTACCCTCAGTTTATAAACCTAACCCTTACCTTAACTTCACTTTTTATATAGCTCTAACCTTAACCTCACTGTTTATAACCCTTACCCTTACCTTAACCTCACTGTTTATAACCCTTACCTTAGCTCTAACCGTAACCTCACTGTGTATAAACCTAACCCATACCCTAACCTTAAGCTCACTGGAGATATCACGTCAAGAGATGAAGGAATGTATTTGTGTGATTGATCATGGTTATAAAATGCAGATGCCTTCTAGCCATGACCTGATTCCCAATCAGCCCCAACCATGCACCTACCTACACTGTAAAAAACTTAAAATAATAATTGATCAAAAAGTTGTCAAGTTGTCTCAAATGTTTTTTTTTTTATTATTATTCAAGTATCCATTTTACATTGGATTTCTGCCGGACCCGGGAAACCCTGAGACTTGCAGTTGGATATGTTGTCGGTTTCATTGCTTTGTTAAATTTTTGCTTAGTCAACTTGTGTGTTTGAAATGATTTACTCTCAAAGATACAGGCTGGGGTTAATGTTGGCTTTAGCTTTGCCGAGTGGTGGATGCTAGCTGCTAGCCTCTAGCTTTGACGTCAGTGATGATGGCGGTGGATGCTAGCTGCTAGCTGCTAGCCTCAAGTGCCACACATTTACATTAATCATAATGAACAAACACTGGCATGTATCTGGGTCCGGTTTAACTAGGCTTGTCTAGTCTTGCTTTCTTTTAAGTTGAATCAACTAAATGGAAGTGATGTAGAAATCTGTTGAGACAACTTTATTTTTTACAGTGTAATGTTCTGTGTCTGTGTAGAGCAGGGGTCTCAAACTCAATTTACCTGGGGGCCGCTGGAGGTAGAGTCTGGGTGAGGCTGGGCTGCATCAAATATTATATGATTTTTTTTTGCAAAATCAACTCTGCCTCTCTTTGTTAACTACAACAAGCAATGCCGTTTGTTATTTAAGGTGAGGTCGGACTCGGCACTGACAGATTTGTGTTCATTGTGCTGCTTTTATAAAGCCTCAAATGACGGCTTACAATATTTCATGAAGGCAATGTGTTTTGTTTGTCTAAGATTTTAAAAGGTTTAAACTTTACAGCAACTTTACAACATTAAAAAAAGTTAAATTAAGAAAATTAAAAATTTTAATTTAATAAAAAAAATTTTTTTTTACTTTGATGTCAAGTAGGGGGCCGCAAAATATCATCCAGCGGGACGCAATTGGCCCGCGGGCCGCGAGTTTGAGACCCCTGGTGTAGCGGGAGGTGCTTCTGATAGTGATGCTGGCTTGTGCTCAGCTAGTGCTGACAGATCAGCCTAGAGAGGAAGGCAGCAGGCCAACCTTGTTGTGGGCAACGTTTGTCTCAAAGGCAAACGTCAACTGCGATACGCTCTGTGGCATTGATTTGACATGATCTAAAAACGGCGGTCACATCTTTGACCATAAAGCTGCCCTTCTTAGTATTTATTTCACTCCACAGCTCTTAAAGATATTAGGATGGGACAGCTTAACTCTGGGGTTTGTTGCCCAGTGATGGTTTAGTGGTTAAGACCCTTGTCACTGGGACCACATGTAGTAACCCTGCTGGCCTGCGGAGTCCCGCCAGATCTCTCCCCCGTCTCTCTCCCATCTCTCCCCCACTCTCTCTCTCTCCCTCAGTGTCCCTACTGTCTCAATAAAGACAAAAATAGTAAGAGGAAAGGAATGTCCATTCTCCTTTTATATTGCTGGATTCATGCGGTAATCCAACTAGGCTGCAGAACACAGTGATCGAGTCCATTAGATTAGATTCAAATTTATTTATTCATTATTCAGCACAAGTACAGTACAACGAAAACAAGTTTGGCATCCAACCAGAGTGCAAGTGTAACAGTAAAGTGCAATAGTAATATGCAGTATGTAAATGTAACTGTAAAGTGCAATAGTAATATACAGTATGTAAATGTTACTAAAGTGCAATAGTAATATACAGTATCTAAATGTAACTAAAGTGCAATAGTAATATACAGTATCTAAATGTAACTAAAGTGCAATAGTAATATACAGTATCTAAATGTGACTGTAAAGTGTAATAGTAATATACAGTATCTAAATGTAACTAAAGTGCAATAGTAATATACAGTATCTAAATGTAACTAAAGTGCAATAGTAATATACAGTATCTAAATGTAACTAAAGTGCAATAGTAATATACAGTATCTAAATGTGACTGTAAAGTGCAATAGTAATATACAGTATCTAAATGTAACTAAAGTGCAATAGTAATATGCAGTATCTAAATGTAACTGTAAAGTGCAATAGTAATATACAGTATCTAAATGTAACTAAAGTGCAATAGTAATATACAGTATCTAAATGTAACTAAAGTGCAATAGTAATATACAGTATGTAAATGTAACTAAAGTGCAATAGTAATATACAGTATGTAAATGTAACTAAAGTGCAATAGTAATATACAGTATCTAAATGTGACTGTAAAGTGCAATAGTAATATACAGTATCTAAATGTAACTAAAGTGCAATAGTAATATACAGTATCTAAATGTAACTAAAGTGCAATAGTAATATACAGTATCTAAATGTAACTGTAAAGTGCAATAGTAATATACAGTATCTAAATGTAACTAAAGTGCAATAGTAATATACAGTATCTAAATGAAAATAAAGTGCAATAGTAATATACAGTATCTAAATGTGACTGTAAAGTGCAATAGTAATATACAGTATCTAAATGTAACTAAAGTGCAATAGTAATATACAGTATCTAAATGTGACTGTAAAGTGCAATAGTAATATACAGTATCTAAATGTAACTAAAGTGCAATAGTAATATACAGTATCTAAATGTAACAGTAAAGTGCAATAGTAATATACAGTATCTAAATGTGACTGTAAAGTGCAATAGTAATATACAGTATCTAAATGTAACTAAAGTGCAATAGTAATATACAGTATCTAAATGTAACTGTAAAGTGCAATAGTAATATACAGTATCTAAATATAACTAAATTGCAATCGTAATATACAGTATGTAAATGTAACAGTAAAGTGCAATAGTAATATACAATGTACCAGCGATTAAACTGGGTAAAAAAAATATATAAATGAGTACTGCTGAGTTTACCGCTAATCAAATGTACGTACAGTGTTGTAATAATATCTTTTCACCCTGCGTTCCCAGCAGGCGGGAGGCGACAAGGGAAGCCAGTGCTCCAGCCACTCCAGCAGCAACACCCTCTCCAGCAACGCCTCCAGCGGCAGCAGCGAAGACAAGCACTTTGGCTCCGGCGACCCCATGGACCCCGAGTCGCTGGGCCTCACCTACATCAAGGGGGCGTCCACGGACAGCGGCATAGACACCGCGCCCTGCATGCCGCCCCCGCCGGCGGCCCCGGCGCACCCCGGCGGCCCCCGCCTGCTGCTGCAGGACGGTCAGGGGGAGCAGTGGGCGGTGGAGTACCCCACGGAGGGCTTCCACGGGGGGGCCGGCACGCCCGAGGGAACCCTGTCCCAGGGCATCACCCAGGCCACCTCGGCCGGGAACGTGACCGACGGGAGCCTGGGAGACCTGAGCGAGATCTCGTCGATGTCGAGGTAAGATTGGAGGTTTTTCACCCTCTTCCTCTTCTCTTCACTCTCCTCTCCTCTCCTCTCCTCTCCTCTCCTCTCCTCTCCTCTCCTCTCCTCTCCTCTCCTCTCCTCTCCTCTCCTCTCCTCTCCTCTCCTGTCCCCTCCTCTCCTCTCCTCTCCTCTCCTCTGCCACTCCACCCCGGTCCTCTGGGCTATGTTCCTGTGATGGCTACACTCGGAAGGGGTAAGGAGGGGACTTTCCTTGCGTGTCGTGGAAATCCCCCTTCGCTTATATACCTACTGGCGTCCGCTGAATTGAGATAATCTCGTCGTGGGAATTGAGAAATGGGAGCATTGTTACATTGTTCTGCTGACCCGCGCAGGAGACGAGTCTTGAAAAAATTGTTGGAATGTGTGCCACAACAACTGCCACTGGAATGTCCATGCCGTGGCAACGCACCCAACATTCCGAGACTCGTGCACCAAACCACCGCCCGACTTCCTCGACATCGCCGTCCAACATTCTGTTCGCAGCAGCCAATTGTCCGGCAGCGTGATGATGACCAACTCAAGAATGGAGGTTTTAATGGGAATGGCTGTTCTATCATCAACTCAGGTGTCGCTCCTGTCACGCTCCTCCATTGGGGGTCGAACCAGAGCGAGACAGATGGCAGTTTCCTGCTGTGCCAGGCTGAGAGATGATGACTACTTCTCTTTTTAAGAAGTCTGCACCAGTCTGGATTTAGAGTTAATCATTATCAGCACTATCTCAGCTGTTAACATTAGTTACGAAGGATAGTATCTGTATTGGATAATAATAAGAAACACTGTGCTGCCCTTCATGTGGATCTGTCCAAAGCATTTGACACAGTTGATCATCCTTTGCTCTTATTATGTAGCTTTGGTTTGGGTAGAACGCCTTGTGATTGGTTTCAGAATTATTTGTTTGAGTGTTTTTGCAGGTAACAAATGGTCAATTTGTCTCTTCATTGAACGGTTGTCAAGTACATCTTCATGCTGATGACACTATTGCTGATGACACTATTGCTGATGACACTATTGCTGATGACACTATTGCTTATAGACTGGTACTTAATGCAAATACAATGAAATTCGTGGTTTTCTTGAGATCCAAAAAACATAGACTACTGTAATCTGCATATCTCTATTGGCAACAGATAAAATTTACATTTACATACCAGGAATCTTTCATGACAAAATTATGACAAAAGATGTGCTTCTTATACAGAAATAAAACCAGCTTTCCTTTGATCTCTAGGAAGAGGATTATTGAATCAACTTTCCTAGCAATTTTGGATTCAGGGGATGTAATTTACAGACGTGCTGCTGCCTGCGCACTTAGGCCCTTAGATTCTGTTTACCACTCAGCCCTTAGGTTTATCACCGGTGATGGCTACAATACTCACCACTGTATTCTCTATGATCAGGTTGGTTGGTTCTTCTCTGACTGAGAGACACAATAATCACTGGCATCTGTATATCTATGAAGCCCTGGCCGGAAAGTGACCATCAAATATAATATTACAGTGACTGGCTGGTCCTCCAGGAACCTCGTACCGGGACTGATCTCGGAAAGACTACTTTTAGTATTGGCTAATGAAATCTCTGGCAACATGACCTAAAAAACTGAATACTCTTTATTCCTCTTGGACGCTTTAGGATTATACTTAATAACCGTCCATTTTTGGCGGCTACGTGGCGTAGTGGGCAAGGTGCTCGCCACGAATGCGGAGACGCTGGGCTTGCCTGTTCGAGCCCAGCGCTCCACATTGCTTTCAGTTTAGCTGGTCGTCCGTACTAATACACATTGGCCGTATTAGGGGGTGGGAAACTGATGGGTGGGGATCGGGCGTTGTGGACAGCGACTCCTACAGGTCGGTTGGTGCGCCTGCGCAGTAGAATCAGGAAGTGTCGGGGGCAGCGTGAGCCTCCCACGTGTTACTCCTCGCCACTGAGAGATCGAGCTGCGCAGTGAAAAGATGCGACTGCTGTTACCTCAAGTACCGGAGGGGACTTGTGCTATGTATGACTTAGTCCACATTGCAGCCGGCTTGTGGGAGGCAAGAAACAACGTTTGTGACAGGGGAGGGTTGAATTGGATGATACGAAATTGGGATGGGAGAAAAAATTTTGAAAATGGGAGAAAAAGTGGATAAAAAAAAATAACCGTCCATTTTTGCTTCGTAACCGCTTTAACTGACACCGTTGTTGCTTTGTACGACGGTATTTCCGTTTGAACTTATTCTGCTCGTCGATTGTCGTGTGTTTTGACGTCTTCGCTCACGCTCGGCAGCATCATAGGGAATAAACGAGGGTCTCCCTGGCCTGAATTTGGATTCTCCCGAGTCTCGCACGGTGTGGTCTGAATGGATGTTGTGAAAGCGGCCCTCTCCTCTCTGCAGCGATAGCGTGATCCCAGCTCCCTGCAGCCGAGCGCCGGCTCCCCTTAATGTGCAGCGACGTGGCAGCAGGTCCGCCCGCTGTTAGTGCCGTCCCATTTACCAGCCGGTCCTCCGTAAAGAGACAGCCAGCCAGCCAGACGATCCGAACCGGGATTCATACAGAGGCGCTGGGGGGGGGGGGAGAAAAAATAACCTCCAGTACAACGCGTTAGACTAGCTCTCGCCTGCGTTTCACTTCACGGTCTGAAGGTACGTCTGCCGCTGTGTGTGACTGATTTTTAAAGTTATCCGCCGCTGTTCATGTTCACATCAAATAGGCTGTTTTTTTTATTGTTGTTCTGTAAATCTACAAGTTGAATACATCTCCTGCCTCGTGTAGTAACCTTTGTAAAGTATTTTAAAGTGGCCTAAAACCTTCACACAGTACTGTACTTTAGGCATTTCTGTTTCATTAAATAGAACAGTAACAAATGACAGGAATAATGGTGTGAGGGGAAGTAGGGGGGTGACGGGCAACGAGGGCCGGGTTCAAACCCAGAGCGTTCCCACTACTGTGTGGTTCAGTAGTCTCCAGTGGGATCTGTGTGGTACAGATCTGTGTTGTTCAGTAGTCTGCAGTGGGATCTGTGTGGTTCAGATCTGTGTTGTTCAGTAGTCTCTAGTGGGATCTGTGTGGTTCAGTTCTGTGTTGTTCAGTAGTCTGCAGTGGGATCTGTGTGGTTCAGTTCTGTGTTGTTCAGTAGTCTGCAGTGGGATCTGTGTGGTTCAGTTCTGTGTTGTTCAGTAGTCTGCAGTGGGATCTGTGTGGTTCAGTTCTGTGTTGTTCAGTAGTCTGCAGTGGGATCTGTGTGGTTCAGTTCTGTGTTGTTCAGTAGTCTGCAGTGGGATCTGTGTGGTTCAGTTCTGTGTTGTTCAGTAGTCTGCAGTGGGATCTGTGTGGTTCAGTTCTGTGTTGTTCAGTAGTCTGCAGTGGGATCTGTGTGGTTCAGTTCTGTGTTGTTCAGTAGTCTGCAGTGGGATCTGTGTGGTTCAGTTCTGTGTTGTTCAGTAGTCTGCAGTGGGATCTGTGTGGTTCAGTTCTGTGTTGTTCAGTAGTCTGCAGTGGGATCTGTGTGGTTCAGTTCTGTGTTGTTCAGTAGTCTGCAGTGGGATCTGTGTGGTTCAGTTCTGTGTTGTTCAGTAGTCTGCAGTGGGATCTGTGTGGTTCAGTTCTGTGTTGTTCAGTAGTCTGCAGTGGGATCTGTGTGGTTCAGTTCTGTGTTGTTCAGTAGTCTGCAGTGGGATCTGTGTGGTTCAGTTCTGTGTTGTTCAGTAGTCTGCAGTGGGATCTGTGTGGTTCAGTTCTGTGTTGTTCAGTAGTCTCCAGTGGGATCTGTGTGGTTCAGATCTGTGTTGTTCAGTAGTCTGCAGTGGGATCTGTGTGGTTCAGTTCTGTGTGGTTCAGTAGTCTGCAGTGGGATCTGTGTGGTTCAGATCTGTGTTGTTCAGTAGTCTCTAGTGGGATCTGTGTGGTTCAGATCTGTGTTGTTCAGTAGTCTGCAGTGGGATCTGTGTGGTTCAGTTCTGTGTGGTTCAGTAGTCTCTGCAGTGGGATCTGTGTGGTTCAGTTCTGTGTTGTTCAGTAGTCTCCAGTGGGATCTGTGTGGTTCAGATCTGTGTTGTTCAGTAGTCTGCAGTGGGATCTGTGTGGTATAGATCTGTGTGGTATAGATCTGTGTGGTATAGATCTGTGTGGTTCAGATCTGTGTTGTTCAGTAGTCTCCAGTGGGATCTGTGTGGTATAGATCTGTGTTGTTCAGTAGTCTCCAGTGGGATCTGTGTGGTATAGATCTGTGTTGTTCAGTAGTCTGCAGTGTGATCTGTGTGGTATAGATCTGTGTGGTTCAGTAGTCTCTAGTGGGATCTGTGTGGTACAGATCTGTGTGGTTCAGTAGTCTGCAGTGGGATTTGTGTGGTACAGATCTGTGTGGTTCAGTAGTCTCTAGTGGGATCTGTGTGGTACAGATCTGTGTGGTTCAGTAGTCTCTAGTGGGATCTGTGTGGTACAGATCTGTGTGGTTCAGTAGTCTCTAGTGGGATCTGTGTGGTACAGATCTGTGTGGTTCAGTAGTCTCTAGTGGGATCTGTGTGGTACAGATCTGTGTGGTACAGTAGTCTCTAGTGGAATCTGTGTGGTACAGATCTGTGTGGTACAGTAGTCTCTAGTGGGATCTGTGTGGTACAGATCTATGTGGTACAGATCTGTGTGGTACAGTAGTCTCCAGTGGGATCTGTGTGGTACAGATCTGTGTGGTACAGATCTATGTGGTACAGATCTGCGTGGAACAGATCACAGCGTGCAGCTGCCCTCTTCCTGACCCCACGTCCCGCCCCCCCGTCTCCCCGTCTCCCCAGTTGCTCCAGGCGGTCTGGGAGCCCCTCGGAACGTGGGCTGAAGAGCAGCGCCTCCTTCAACTCCTCCAAGCTCTACATCATCTCCCCCGGGAGCACCACGGGGTCAGACAGCGGCGGCGTCAGCCGGTGCCATCAGACACGCCCACCGCCGGCGCAGGAGGAACAGATTGGCTGGAAGAAAACGGAGGACGGGTCCTTATTGGAGGAATCGAACGCATCGAAAGATTATAGGTGAGTAAAACAACAGTGTTTTTCTGGGGGGCTGAGAAACAACTTGATTTATGTATTTTTTTTTTTTTTTATAAACATATATTCTGACATAATCTGGCATATATACATTAAGTCATGCTTCAACAAGATTTCTAGGTTGCTCATCAGTGTACATAACATCTGTCCATTTGTCTGCTGTGAGTATTCTTTTGTCCGTTAAAAAAAAAATATATATATATTTGAGAAAAATAAAGATGACTTATGCCTGAGATATATTATTATACGTCTTACAAGGAACATAATTATGATCAAACAACAGGCACCCATGGAAAGTGTCAGTGGTTCCATCCTCTTGAGGGAGGGAATGAGTTATGTTGCTCAGAGAGAAGGCTTGGCTCATCAGGCCTGTCAGGCTGTCACAACCTGCAGCCGCACGTCTCATCTGATCAGCTTGACGGCGCTCTTCGTGATAAAGGACAGAAATGTACAATGTACGCGGCCGTCCGTCCGTCCATGACGACATAAGGGATTCCAGGGGAGACGTCTCGGTCAATGAAAGTGGCAACTGACTGAAACACTTAATGATGAAGAGATCATGGGGAATGCTATGTATTTGTCACATTGCTCAGCGTTAAAGGTGCTATAGAAGATAACATTCGGCCATTCAGATGTCCCACTAGAACACCAGCGTGTCAATTATCCAATCGGATGCATTCCATTTGGGGAAATGGGAAGTAGGGAGGGGATACATACATGCAACATGTAAACATTTTTAAACGATAAATTCATTAATCAATCATTTTTGGGGAGGAAAAGCAACACTTTTATTCTGCACCTTTCTAAAAGCTCTGTGGATGTATTATTTGTATCTAAATGTTATCTATAGCACCTTTAATGCTATGTTTGAACTTGTTTTTAACTCACTATATTTCTTGAATGAGTAAGATTAAAGTCCTCCACCACAGACTTGTGTAGACAAACTATGACATTATAATTGTTCCATCGCATTGAGATCCACCAAGCGCAGTTTTATTTTCTCAGCTTTCCATTATTAACGCGAGCCTGATTTTGTTGTGCTTATTATTTTCTTGTCACGCCGTATTCAGTACAGATCTTCAAAAGGACATTGTGATTGTTAGTAGCGACGCACCGATGTCGCTCTCTCTCTCTCTCTCTCTCTCGGCAGATACGGTTTCTTCCCGATGCCACTCTTTCTCTCAGTGCTAGTTATTGTTTTAGATGCTAAATTCTGAGTGTGTCTAGGGCGGCTACATGGTGTAGTGGGCAAGGCGCTCGCCACGAAATGCTGGAGACGCTGGGCTCGTCAGTTCGAGCCCAGCGCTCCACATTTGCTTTCAGTTTAGCTGGTCGTTCATACTAATACACATTGGCCGTATTAGGGGGTGGGAAACTGATGGGTGGGGATCGGGCGTTGTGGACAGCGACTCCTACAGGTCGGTTGGTGCGCCTGCGCAGTAGAATCAGGAAGTGTCGGGGGCAGCGTGAGCCTCCCACGCGTTACGCCTCGCCACTGAGAGATCGAGCTGCGCAGGTGAAAAGATGCGACTGCTGTTACCTCAAGTACCGGAGGGGACTTGTGCTATGTATGACTTAGTCCACATTGCAGCCGGCTTGTGGGAGGCAAGAAACAGCGTCCGTGACAGGGGAGGGTTGAATTGGATGATACGAAATTGGGATGGGAGAAAATATAGAAAAATGGGAGAAAAAGTGGATAAAAAAAAAATTCTGTGTCTTTTGAAGGACTGTACTGACTGGACTAACTGGACTGACCAGTGTTTGTTTACTTTGCAAAGTTCATTATCATTTTCCTCCTTTTTTATTTTTTTGTTCCTTTTCACTTTCTTTCATAATTCAGTGGAGTGGACGGCGTTTTGACTTTTCTACTAAAGACATTAACACTGAGATCCAGGTATACTTGTATGAATATTACCATATCATTTCATTTCATTTCACTTCATTTCATTTCATTTAGTCATTTAGCTGACGCTTTTATCCAAAGCGACTTACGAGTTCTGTACGACATATCCTTCAGGTTGCACTCGTTATCTCACTGGCCCATCCTGCCGTGTATTTACCTGGTATTCATCACTGTGTCATTTAGACCCTCGGGAGGAGTTATGCACACACATCTGTAAGTGATTTAATAGCCTCACGTTTTGAGCAGCTGATTTGTCCCGGCCCGTCACAAAGCAGCCGTACGGATTTCGTTGTGCACACCTGATACAGTCAGGCCTCGCACAGCAAGCGGCAGTCACTGTCTCGCCTACATTTGATACGTCAGGTAGGGCTGACCCCTATTAGTCGATTAGTCGACTAATCGGTCGAAAGGAGCCGTAGTCGACTAACCAACCTCTTAGTCGAATAGTAAAAAAAGAAAAATTTAATATTATAATATTTTTTAGCGTGGCTAACACTAATGGCACGCATACCAGAGGCTAACTGCCTACGAAAACAGGCACAGAGGCACTGAAAGAGGATTTCACCCATCTAATGAACACACTAGACTAGACAAATATCAAGATGTATCCATCAGTGGAGCAATTGCATGCTTTTGCAGAGGACAAGAAGCCTTCAGTCGACTCCTTCAGACATTAAGCACCCCCCACAGCCCAAATGGAATGATACAAAAATAAAAATAAAAAAAAATAATGTAAAAAATATTATACATTTAATTTTTTTTTGTCGACCAATAAGCGACTAACAGCAAATTTTGGCCAATCATAGTCGACCATCCAAATCCTTAGTCGGGGACAGCCCTACCGTCAGGCCTCGCACAGCAAGCGGCAGTCACTGTCTCGCCTACATTTGATACCGTCAGGTAGTGATGCACCGATGTGAAAATTGTGGCCGATACCGATAACCGATATTAATATTGCTGTTCTGGCCGATACCGATATTTACCGATGTCGATATCTCTGTATAGAAAACACTTTTTTATGATAATCAAATAAAGAGCTATTTTCCAAAACGCATTTTTTTTTTTTGTAATTTATTTTCAGAAATGACAGATATTTTGAAACTATTTAAGGCCAAAACATGTAAAAAGAAAATATTACATTTTTTTTACTTTTTTAATATCGGCCCTATCTTGATATCGGACCGATACCGATGTGTAAAAAAACTGCCATATTGGCCGATATTATATCGGCGGCCGATATATCGTGCATCACTACCGTCAGGCCTGCATTGCAAGCAGTGTGAAATTCCATGCCGTCATCATCACCATAATTATTTCCATAGTGCCTACCAGGTAAATACCACACGGTTGACAGTGAAATAAAGTTGAAACCGTTTCATCGCCGTTTGTGCACATGCCCCCAAGATGCTGTCTCTATGGTTACCTCTGTGTGTTCAAATAGTCACATGACCTCTCCCCTAACCAGCAACCCCCCCCCCCCTGTTGTCCCGTGTACATCCCCTCCTTTGGAAACCACTGCCCTACGTATAGAGCTCTTGTACAATGACACTATATTATGGGCCGAATGATTTCCATCTCTCTGCTCTTGCAATAATAATAAAAAAGATGCTTCTGTGTTTCACAACTCTGGCTTTTAGGTCAATTACGTACGGTACACAGTGAACCGTTGCCCTGTTTTTCGTTTGATTTGAACTTGATTTGCCTGCGTTGTTTTGTTCTGTATTTGCCTGCCCCCCCCGCATCTTACCTCTGGACAATGCCTATTGTCTTACAGCACGGTAAACATGTGAACTAATGGTAAGCATGTAAGCGAATGGTACAGCACGGTAAACGTGTAAACTAATGGTAAGCACGGTAAACGTGTAAGCGAATGGTACGGCACGGTAACTATCTGAACTAACGGTACGGCACGTATGCGCAGACACTTTTCTCGTGTTATTAATTGTTCCCTTGTTCTTTCTTTCTTTCTACTCATTCACTCTTTTCTCTATTTCTCCTCTGCTCTCTTCTGTATATTCCATTTCTCTCTATCTCTCCCTCCCTCCCTCTCTCTCTCCCCTCTCCATTTCCCCTCTCCTTTTCCCCTCTCCTATCTGTTCTTTCCCATCTCTCTCTGCTCTCTTTCCTCTCCATTTCTCCTCTCTGTTCTCTCCCTCTCTGCTCTCTCTCTCCTCCATTTATCCTCTCCTCTCTGCTCTCTCTCCTCCATTTCTCCTTTCCTCTCTCTCCTCTCTTCTCTGCTCTCTCTCTGCTCTCTCTCATCTCCTCTGCTATATCTGCTCGCTCTCTGCTCTCTCTCATCTCTCTCATCTCTCTCTCTCCTTTCCTCTCTCTCTCCTCTCCTCTCTCTTTCTGCTATCTCTCTCCTCTCTGCTCTCTCTCTCTTTCTGCTCTCCCTCCTCTCCTCTCTCTGCTCTCTCTCCTCTCTGCTCTTTCTCCTCTCTCTCTCCTCTTCTCTCCTCTTCTCCTCTCTCTGCTCTCCTCTCTTTCTGCTATCTCTCCTCTCTGCCTGCTCTCTCCTCTGCTCTCTCTCTCTTTCCCCCTTCTCTCTTTCTGCTATCTCTCCTCTCTGCTTCCTCTCTCTGCTCTCTCCTCTGCTCTCTCTCCTCTGCTCTCTCGCTCTCTCTCTCTGCTCTCTCCTCTCTCTCCCTCTCTCTGCTCTCTCTCCTCTCTCTCTGCTATCTCTTCTCCTCTCTCTGCTCTCTCTGCTCTCTCCTCTCTCTCTCTGCTCTCTCCTCTCCGCTCTCTCTCTGCTCTCTCTCTCTCCTCTCTCTCCTCAATGCTCTCTCTCTCTCTTTCTGCTATCTCTCTCTCTCTCTCTGCTCTCTCTCCTCTCCTCTCTCTGCTCTCTCTCCTCTCTGCTCTCTCTCCTCTCTCTCCTCTTCTCTCCTCTTCTCCTCTCTCTGCTCTCTCTCATATCTCTTTCTGCTATCTCTCCTCTCTGCCTGCTCTCTCCTCTGCTCTCTCTCTCTCTCCCCCCTCTCTCTTTCTGCTATCTCTCCCCTCTGCCTCCTCTCTCTGCTCTCTCCTCTGCTCTCTCTCTCTCTGCTCTCTCTCTGCTCTCTCTCCTCTCTCTCTGCTATCTCTTCTCCTCTCTCTCTGCTCTCTCCTCTCCGCACTCTCTGCTCTCTCTCTCCTCTCTCTCTCTGCTCTCTCTCTGCTCTCTCCTCTCTCTCCCTCTCTCCCCTCTCTCTCTCGCTCTCCCTCTCTCCCCTCTCTCTCTCTGCTCTCTCTCCCCTCTCTCTCTCTCTCCCTCCCTCCCTCCCTCCCTCCCTCCCTCCCTCCCTCCCTCCCTCTCTCCCCTCTCTCCCCTCTCTCTCTCTCCCTCCCTCTCTCCCTCTCTCCCCTCTCTCTCTCTCTCCCTCTCTCCCCTCTCTCTCTCTGCCCTCCCTCCCTCCCTCCCTCCCTCCCTCCGGGGTGTGTGTGGTCCACAGACTGCGGGCCTTGCAGGACCCTGACGGCCCGCCCCAGCAGCCTCTGCTCCGGCCCGGTTTAACCAAGGATGACTTTGTGAGGATGATGTTACCCGACAGCCGGCTCGGAGCAGGGCACCAGAGGAAGGTGAGTGTGCTCCGGCTCCAGCTCTCCGCCCGCTCTCCCTCTCCCTCTCCCCGCGGGGGCCTCTGTCGTACGGTGGTGTAGTGTTCCACGCTGGTGGTGATGCCTTTTACATCCAGCGCCTCTCATCAAACCAGGTTCTTCTGTTCCGGTCGAGGACCCCCAAATTGATACGTAATAGATCAATTAAGATTATTACCATTTTGTTCAGATCTAGTCTCGGGGACCCCCCCATCTGAGAAGATTATTTGTTGTTGCATATGATTCAATCCTGCATTGCATAACTGTGGCTATATTATATAGACATTATATATATATATATATATATATATATATATATATATATATATATATATATATATATATATATATATATATATATATAATAATATATAATATAATAATAATATAATATATAATAATATTATATTATATATATACAGAGGAGAGAGAGAGTGAAAACTCATGCGTTCTCTCACTCTAACTCCAGTGAAGAAAATACGAGCGGAATAATTAAACTCTTCCCCACGTGAGAACCAGCTGGCTCAGGATTTATTTATTTCCTAAACCGTTGAATTCCTTCCCTTGATGTTTGTGTTTGTGAACAGCGAAACGCTGGGTCCGCGCCACGTGTGAGATCTGCGGTGTACAGTACTGCTGCTGTGATCACACGCCCTCCCCGGTGCTCTGAGCCGCAGAGAGGGTCACATGGAACTTTCTGACCTCATTACGGCGTTACCTGTCAAAACAGTTGGGAACCCACTGGCCCATGCCGTCATGGAATTACTTCTACATGGATGCATCCGAAAAGAAGCCGCATGTTGGGTTAAAATCAAGCGGAGCGGCGTTCTCTCACGTTCACAGTCATCTCTCGGTTCACAGTTATCTCTCGGTTCACAGTTATCTCTCGGTTCACAGTTATCTCTCGGTTCACAGTAGGGATGTCCGATATTATCGGCCTACCGATATTATCGGCCGATATTGGCATTAAAATGTGATATCGGAAAATATCGGTATCGGTTTTCAAATTTTTTTTTTTTTATTTAAAATTTTTCTATAACCTTTATTTACCCAGGCAAGCAAGTAAGAACAAATTCAGATTTTATTTATTGTCAAAAGTATGCATAATGTTGTGTTAATTCCACAACAAGAGATATGTAGTGTTAATTACCTGAAATTATTCCGTTTTTGGGGGGGTATCGGAAATTAAGAGTTGGACAATATCGGTATATCGGTATCGGTAAAAAAGCCAATATCGAACATCCCTAGTTCACAGTCATCTCTCTGTTCACAGTTATCTCTCGGTTCAGTTATCTCTCGGTTCACAGTTATCTCTCGGTTCACAGTTATCTCTCGGTTCACAGTTATCTCACGGTTCACAGTTATCTCTCTGTTCACAGTTATCTCTCGGTTCACAGTTATCTCTCGGTTCACAGTTATCTCACGGTTCACAGTTATCTCTCTGTTCACAGTTATCTCTCGGTTCACAGTTATCTCTCTGTTCACAGTTATCTCTCGGTTCACAGTCATCTCTCGGTTCACAGTTATCTCTTGGTTCACAGTAGGGATGTCCGATATTATCGGCCTACCGATATTATCGGCCGATATTGGCATTAAAATGTGATATCGGAAAATATCGGTATCTGTTTTCAAATTTTTATTTTTTTATTTTTTATTTTTCTATAACCTTTATTTACCCAGGCAAGCAAGTAAGAACAAATTCTGATTTTATTTATTGTCAAAAGTATGCATAATGTTGTGTTAATTCCACAACAAGAGATATGTAGTGTTAATTACCTGAAATTATTCACAGTCTCTCTCGGCTCACAGTCTCTCGGTTCACAGTTATCTCTCGGTTCAGTTATCTCTCGGTTCACAGTTATCTCTCGGTTCACAGTTATCTCTCGGTTCAGTTATCTCACGGTTCAGTTATCTCTCTGTTCAGTTATCTCTCGGTTCACAGTTATCTCTCGGTTCACAGTTATCTCTCTGTTCACAGTTATCTCTCGGTTCACAGTTATCTCTCTGTTCACAGTTATCTCTCGGTTCACAGTTATCTCTCGGTTCAGTCATCTCTCGGTTCACAGTCTCTCTCTGTTCAGTTATCTCTCTGTTCACAATTATCTCTCGGTTCACAGTTATCTCTCGGTTCACAGTTATCTCTCGGTTCACAGTTATCTCTCTGTTCACAGTTATCTCTCGGTTCAGTCATCTCTCGGTTCACAGTCTCTCTCGGTTCAGTTATCTCTCGGTTCAGTTATCTCTCGGTTCACAGTTATCTCTCGGTTCAGTATCTCTCGGTTCAGTTATCTCTCGGTTCACAGTTATCTCTCGGTTCAGTTATCTCTCGGTTCAGTTGTCTCTCGGTTCACAGTCTCTCTCGGTTCAGTTATCTCTCGGTTCACAGTCATGTCTCGGTTCACAGTCTCCCTCGCTTTCGCTCCGTCTCCCGTCTCCCTCCGCTGTGCTGGTTATTGACTCGGTTACATAGTTGACTCAGAACTTAGTTACAACCGAGCAACTTTTGAGGCCCGCTGGTCTGATTCGTGAAGGGAGAGAGACTTGAGAATCCAAATCCCCAGCGTGGGACGCAAATTGAGTAAATTAGTCTCACCCTGGTGAGAAACATACTGTTTCTGTTATCAAGTAGAACCCAGTCACATTAAAACATACTGTTTCTGTTATCAAGTAGAGACTCAGTCACATTAAAACATACTGGTACTGTTATCAAGTAGAGACCCGGTCACATTAAAACATACTGGGACTGTTATCAAGTAGAGACCCAGTCACATTAAAACATACTGGTTCTGTTATCAAGTAGAACCCAGTCACATTAAAACATACTGGTATTCTTATCAAGTAGAGACCCAGTCACATTAAAACATACTGGTATTCTTATCAAGTAGAACCCAGTCACATTAAAACGTCCAGATTAGGGATGTCCGATATTATCGGCCGATATTGGCATTAAAATGTAATATCGGAAATTATCGGTATCGGTTTTCATTTGTCAAAAGTATGCATAATGGTATCGGTTGACATCGGTATCGGAAATTAAGAGTTGGACAATATCGGGATATCGGTAAAAAAGCCAATATCGAACATCCTTTACTTTTAATCCCTTATCTTCACGACTTCATGACTCAAAATTCTCTTCTATCTTCAGACTAGAAGAGATGTGGGCCGGTTTTAGGCCCGATTCTCCCCTTTCGACAATCCGTTTTGGGGGGGGGGGTCCACGCATATATCGGTATCGGTTGATATCGGAAATGAAGAGTTATCGGTATATCGGATATCGGTATAAAAAAGCCAACATCGAACATCCCTGGTCCAGATACATGTACTAATAGAGTGACACATCTCTCTCTCCGTCAGGGTTTAATCGGCGTTCCCGGCGTCTTGCCGACGTCCCCGCGGAGGACCCTGTACCGCACCCTGTCGGACGAGAGCCTGTGCGGCCACAGGAGGATGCTGTCCCTGGTCAGCTCCCGCGCCTCCCTGCTCCTGGACCACCAGCCCCTGCCCGACGACGACGTCCTGTTCAGCGCCGCATCCTACCACCGCACCCTGCCTCCGCGCAACCACGTCCGCCAATGGGCACCTCTGCACAAGAGTGAGTACCCCCCCCCCGGACGGCGACTAGAACACCAGAACGAAGCGAGACCCACACTACAGCTCACTCTACCACTCATGTTTTTTTATTTGATTTGATTTTTATTTGTCTCGAACATAGAAACATAAAACAAGTTTAAAAAACAAAAAGGTAAATAGTCAAAGACTATTTCCATACAATAAGTGTTCGAGAAGGAACAGGGGGAAGTAAAACAACTTATCAAGCCCTGCCCCTTCCTTACAATATTTGACATTATAATTTAATAAAAATAAAAATAATATAACAAATAATAAAAAATAAAATAAAAGTACAGTTTTTTTTATATATCCAAATATCCAAATGAGAAAAAATAATAGGGTCACATTACTGCTCAAGCTCCTCTCTATTATATGCTGCTACTGCCCACACTACAGCCCACACTACAGCCCACAGTGGCCTGTAAACCCGCCCTCCATTGATGGATATTTAGGATTATCACTTTTAATCTACTATTTGATGGACTTGTAAACAAAAGACTATGCAGGCTCTTTGTCTAAAGTAATCACGAATCACCAATTGAGGAACAAAAGGTTCTTTGATGCAGCCGTCAGCAGCTAAATGTCATTGAATGTTCCGGGAAGACGACATCCATTAAACCCTGTAGAACCGTCTTAAGTGGATCATGGCTTCACGGTCACGTCTTCCAGAGCGAGAGAGACATAACGCAGCGGCCCGTGTCCAAACATCCTTCCCCTGTTAGGAGGACCATAGAGTCAAAGATGATGAAGGGAGACACGATGCTGTCGGCGCTGTGAACATGCTTGCAGTGTGTGGACCACGTCTGGCTGTGATCACACTGTGCTGTTCACAGAATAATTGCTATATTATATAATGTAAATGTAGTAACATTTGGTCTCCCATCTGTTTGTCGTTGCTGCATAAACAGTAACTTATTTAGAGAATTTCCTTTTCATTGCACCTCCCTAATGTATATAAATATATATATATATAGACTAAGAAGTTAAAAGGCGGGGGAGTTAAAGGGGAACTATCTTATAAATGGCCTTTTTGAGTGTTTAGCATTGTTTCCTAGCTATGTGAACTTATATTAATATGATCTATGTCTCAAAATTCTCATATTGGCGCATTCTTCCAATTCTCCTCTCACAATATTCACCCTCACTGAACTGAGTCGTTTGAAAATGTGCCTATATGTGATGTCATATAGTCGCTGCTGCATGTTAATGTTGAGATAGACGACGACTGCTGCACAGTGGTTTAGGTGGCACCTGCAGCCCAGGCTCAAAACAGCTCGAGATCTTGAGGTAGAAAAATGCTGTTTTTGAGGACTTGATTAGAAATACAAAACAATGAATAAAAAAAATATATATATTACAGAGGTGTTCCATAGACTCACAGGAATTGTGTAAAAGTGCCCAAATAGTGAAAGAAATAGTAAAATAGTTCCCCTTTAAGATTGGGGGCGTGGGTAGGCTGGTAAAGATATGCCTCCTAATGTGTGTAAACGGAAGTACAGGAAGTACAGGCTTTCCGGTTTCGACAAAACAATTATAGAAACGTGTGAAGTGCAACAATATTTCCTCGTTTTTTAAGCCACTGCAACGGCTTTGCCTGACGAATTTACTACATGACCGGGACGTTCTTCTAGCTTGTTTGCCGACAGGATTCGGGGGGAAAGTTTGGTCCGTTCGGAGGCAGCTTCCAGGGGAAGTACATACACCGGAAATTCTACCCCATACACACTTTCGGCCGTAGTTCTTTACCAGGCTTTATCTCACGGAGGAGATACAACGGGGAACGAGGTTAGGGCACGTGGGGGGGAGTTGAGATTCAAACGTTTTTCTGATTACTTACTATTTGACAGATTACTCTCAGCTGAACAGGCCCCCGATTGGTTGCTGGCTGCCCAGGGGTTTCAATTTGGTAACAAGATGGAGGATGAAGCTCCAGATGTCAAAATGTCTGTCGTCCCTCTTCTCCCCTAATCCCTGGTCCAGACGCTGACCCGTTAACGCGCAGGTTAATTGTCTGCCAGCCTCTGGGCAGCAGCGGCAGCAGCAGCTCCCGTTTGGCTCCTTGTATAATCAGATTCTCCATCGCAGAGTGAGCCTCAACATGGAGCGCAAAAAGCACTGTGATTCTTGGCGCCGTGCCATGATTTCAAGAATGTGATTGTTTTTACCAACCCCTCCCTCCCTCCCACACACACACACACACACACACACACACACATACACACACGCACACACACACACACACACACACTCCCACACACACACACACACACACACACACACACACACACACACACTCCCACACAGACACACACACACAGACACACACAGACACACACAGACACACACACACACACACACACACACACACACACACACACACACACACACACACACAGACACACACACACACACACAGACACAGACACAGACACACACACAGACACACACACACACACACACACACACACACACACACACACACACACACACACTCATTTGGCTTACACACTTAATCTAGCAGAAATACAACGAGCCTAAAATGATTCGCGCTGGATATATTATTCCAACCAGCCGTAGTCTAGACGGTCAGGTTACTACGGCAACGTCAGCAACTCCAGGTCGAGGAGATGATGTACACACCACCGTATCGCCATTATTGCGCGGTATCCGGTACCATCTCTCCACGACACGTTGATTTCACGGTACATTCCTCTCCGACCGGTATCTTCTCCCTTTTGTTTGAAAACGTGACCGGGCTAAGGATACCATTTTATAGGTATCTCTCAATATACATAATATCTCATGTGGGTGTGTGTGAGTTGCACCTGTGATGACCCGCGTCACGTGTATCAGATGGACCTGACATTTAACGCGGGGTGTGGTCGTGACGGTAATGAGAATCAGACGACGTGTCGGGGGAAGGGTGGGGGGGGGGGGGGGGAGACGAGAGCAGAGAGAGCCTCAGCTCTGGTCGGTCTGAGCCGGTTTGAACCTGATTGAGAGATACAGGGATGAGGAGGATAATAAGAAAAAGATATGGATGGATTGATGGAAGGCCAGCGAGGAGAGCGAGCCCAGCTGCCTGTAACTGACCTAAATGGACGGTGTGTGTTCCCCAGATGAGCGGAGCTTCTCTGACAGCTCGCTGGCGGAGCGCTCCCGGCTGGTGGACGCCGGCCTGATGCCTCTCGCCTGCAACCCCTCGGGGCTCGACTGGTCCCACCTGGTGGACGCCGCCCGGGCCTTCGAAGGTAAGCGGCTTAAAACGTCCGGATCGCCGGCGTGTACGAGTGCGTGTTGAGTGCATTTTCTTTCTTTTATTTATTTGGTACCAGGCGGGCCTAAACGCCTAAACTGTGAAGCAGAGTCGTCGTTCTAAATGAGCACTTTGATCAGTCGACAGGAGGGAAGTAAACATTTTCTTTTCATGTCGCCTCCCCAACGTTTTCTTTCCCCTCTAATCACAAACTCTCCGGGGATTAAAAAAGAAGAAAAGATGATTAGAATTCAAATAAACGAGGCGTGTTGAGAAACGTCTCTGAGCGCAGCATTGTTCAGTCTGTCATAATTTTTCAAGCGTTTGGCTCTGCGGGGTGAAATTCGTTTTGACCTCCAGTGTCATTTTGACCCAGTCAGTCACGCTCGTTAACAAACCCCCCCCCCCCCCCCCCCCCCTCTTCCCACACATCCCCCCATAGCCTCTGGTATCCGACGCGGAGGTGCTAATTAGAAGGAACGAAAGAGCGTGTATTTTGGGAAATGAGAAATGATGCCATTATCACGTTTTTTGCCGCACGCGGCAAAGGAAGCACTTTGCAGAGTTGGGCTCGACGCCACCTCCCCGCCATAATTGCTGCCTTCGCTCGCACGTGTTGTCTCAGTCAATTTACAGCCTTCCACCACCTCTCCTCTGATGCCCCGCTCGGTGTTCGTCATCTGCGGTGCGGAGGGGGCGGGGCGGGGGGATAGGTGTGAAACGGGCTCCCTGTGATTTTCATAAATGGTTTCCTGTTCTGCGTATTGAGGTTGACCTTCGAGTGACTCTGAAATGTGACCCAGCGGTAAGAGACTCATGTCTGGAGGTCGGATCGCGAGAACATTTATGAAATGTTTTCCATATTATCACAGTTTGTATATGTTTAAGAACATATTTACTGTAACCGCTAACAGTTATAGTATCTCTTAATAGTAAACACCTTTGTTAAAAACCACAGTTTGTGACACCTAGTACCTGACTGCCAAAGTGTTAAAAATGCAGCCAAACTTTAGATTGGATTTTCTCAGTTTCTTAAGGAAACTTAAGGTTTAACTAGATATATTTTCAGATATTTTCAGATTTCAATCTATGACACTAGATCATTTGAAAGCTTACATTCTGTACTTTCATAATCTGTAAAAATGATCAAGGGAGACTTGTGCCTCAAACTGCTGGGCTCGGTCACAAATATGTCCGCCCGTCTAAGCCGTCCAGAAATCTAGGTTTTTGCCCGTCCAGTGCTCCACACGCCGGTTAGCGTGTAAACGGCAGCACCGTGAAGTGTGGCTGTGTTTGTGCCGCATCGCTGCTTCATATCACAGCCGGGAAAAATTAACATAGACTGAAATTAACTGTTGATCTCCCGGTGGTGGCGACGGTATGTCATGTAATTCGATTTGACTTACTCGATAGCGTTCTATATGACCTAAACAAAAATGCATTTGTCAAACACTGTTGAGATGGTCCAGTATTTTCCAAATGTCAACGGACAGTCTGTCTGGTCACTGGGGGCTGACGCGTTGATTCAGAATTGGTTGAATTTGTTATTTTTACTCCACTCACCCGTCACATTCGATTCATCATGGTAGCGGCCGGTAGACAGAAAGACTCCATTTTGACCGTTTCAAAGGACTTCGGGGTGAATGTTTGACAAATAAGTGGCCCTGACTTCATGTTTAGGTCATATATAACGTGCTTCTGAGTTCTGACACGAGGTACCGTGGCCCGGGAGAAGTTAATTTCAGTCTATGTTAATTTGCCCGGTTGTGATATGAAGTGAGCAAAACGTAGCGGTATAGTACAGCCGGGAACCAGCAACGTGAGGTATTGCTGGTTCTCTCTCTCCCTCTCTCTCTTTCCTCTCCCCTCTCTCATCCCCCCCCCCCCTCTCTCTCTCATTCTCTCTACTTCTCTCTCCACCCCCCCCCCTCTCTCATTCTCTCTATTATTTCTCTCCCCTCTCTCTCATTCTCTCTCTACTTCTCTCTCCCTCTCTCTTTCCTCCCCCCTCTCTCATCCCCCCCCCTCTCTCTCATTATCTACTTCTCTCTCCACCCCCCCTCTCTCATTTTCTATTATTTCTCTCCCCTCTCTCTCATTCTCTCTCTCTCTCTCTCTCTCTCTCTCTCTCTCTCTCTCTCTCTCTCTCTCTCTCTCTCTCCCCCCCTCTCTCTTGTTCCTCGGGGTTCATGTGTATTGTGGACTCAAACCACAATTTTGAGAAATGATAATATGACCAAAAATCGCATATTTTGATAAGCACAGTTTTATTTTTTTTCACACTTTTGACACAGCTCAATATTGAGTAAATGTCTGATCTGGTTTGACCGCCTTAGGTTAAATTTCTATTACCAACGACAAGTATCCACTCGTCTAAAACCACCACGGTACTAAAAATGTGCTTGTGATGCCATCGAGACGAGTAGGTGTGCAGTACATGGAGAAGGCACCTTTATCATCGGCTCCATTAGTAAAAACCGGCCCGCTGTTGGCGCAGTAGCGGTTAAATAGTCTTCTTCTCTGCTCCTAATAGCGTGCAGCGTTAACGTCCATGGGTCCGGTCTGCTGGCCTGGATGACAGTTCTGCTGAGCGATGATGCAGCTCGTTCTGGCCCAGCTGGCTGTGAAGCATGACTCAGCACTCGCTCTGACCCGTCGGCCCTTTCTGTTTGATGGATCGTTTTAACCCTTTCACTACCACACTACAGAAGGTCAAACCTTCTGTAGTGTGGTAGCGAAAGGGTTAACCTTCTTTTTTGTTTGATCTACTTTTTTCTCCCATTTTCAATTTTTTTCTCCCATCCCAATTTTCGTATCGTCCGATTCTCCCCTCCCCTGTCTCGAACGCTGTTAGGCCATGCCTCCCACAAGCCGGCTGCAATGTGGACGAAGCCTTGCATCACATGTCCCCTCCGGTACTCGAGGAAGCAGCAGTCGCATCCTTTCACCTGCACAGCGCGATCTCTCAGCGGCGGGGGTCTGCGTTTGGAGGGCACGCTGCCCCCGTCGCTTCCTGATTCTGCTGCGCAGGCGCACCAACCGACCTGTAGGAGTCGCTGTCCACAACGTCCGATCCCCTAATACTGCCAATTGTGTTAGTATGAACGACCAGCCAAGCTGATAGCAATGCGGAGAGCTGGGCTCGAACCCAGCGTCTCCTGCATTGGTGGCGAGCGCCTTGCCCACTACACCACCTAGCCGCCCAAGGGTTAATCTTCTGTAGGGTGGCAGTGAAAGGGTTAACCCTTTGTCGTGTGGCAGTGAAAGGGTTGACCTTCTGTATTGACGCAGTGAAAGGGTTAACCATTTGGTAGTGTGGTAGTGAAAGGGTTAATAAAGTAGCGACACATCAGGTTTGATTTAACAGAGTTAAGACGAGCTGTCCTCATCATCAATATATATACATCTGTACGCATCAATATATATACATCTGTACACATCAATATATACATCTGTACTCGTCAATATATATACATCTGTACGCATCAATATATATACATCTGTACGCATCAATATATATACATCTGTACACATCAATATATACATCTGTACTCGTCAATATATATACATCTGTACACATCAATATATATTCATCTGTACGCATCAATATATATACATCTGTACACATCAATATATATACATCTGTACGCATCAATATATATACATCTGTACACATCAATATATACATCTGTACTCGTCAATATATATACATCTGTACGCATCAATATATATACATCTGTACGCATCAATATATATACATCTGTACTCGTCAATATATATACATCTGTACACATCAATATACACATCTGTACTCGTCAATATATATACATCTGTACGCATCAATATATATACATCTGTACGCATCAATATATATACATCTGTACTCGTCAATATATATACATCTGTACGCATCAATATATATACATCTGTACGCATCAATATATATACATCTGTACTCGTCAATATATATACATCAGTGTACGCATCAATATATATACATCTGTACGCATCAATATATATACATCTGTACGCATCAATATATATACATCTGTACACATCAATATATACATCTGTACTCGTCAATATATATACATCTGTACACATCAATATATATACATCTGTACGCATCAATATATATACATCTGTACACATCAATATATACATCTGTACTCGTCAATATATATACATCTGTACTCATCATCAATATATATACATCTGTACGCATCAATATATATACATCTGTACGCATCAATATATATACATCTGTACGCATCAATATATATACATCTGTACTCGTCAATATATATACATCTGTACGCATCAATATATATACATCTGTACTCGTCAATATATATACATCTGTACTCGTCAATATATATACATCTGTACGCATCAATATATATACATCTGTACGCATCAATATATATACATCTGTACGCATCTATATATATACATCTGTACTCATCAATATATATACATCTGTACGCATCAATATATATACATCTGTACGCATCAATATATATACATCTGTACTCATCAATATATATACATCTGTACGCATCAATATATATACATCTGTACGCATCAATATATATACATCTGTACTCATCAATATATATACATCTGTACGCATCAATATATATACATCTGTACGCATCAATATATATACATCTGTACGCATCAATATATATACATCTGTACTCATCAATATATATACATCTGTACTCATCAATATATATACATCTGTACTCATCAATATATATACATCTGTACGCATCAATATATATACATCTGTACGCATCAATATATATACATCTGTAGTGTACTCATCAATATATATACATCTGTAGTGTACTCATCAATATATATATATAAAGGGTACCTTATCCACAAGAAAGCTTCAGAACACATTCTTCCTGTCTGTTCCACTAGTATCCACAGCGTCCTGGTCCTGTTTAACCATTCATTATACCCTGGGCTGTGACCGCTTAACACTGGCAACTACACAGCAAAAACAACATCTCAATCTCAACTAGTAATTTGATCTCGTATCGAGTCTAAAAGAAATCTGTTTTTTGTTGAAACAAGTGAACGTATCTGACTGCCAGAGAGATTTCGGATCTTTTTGCTTTGTACCACCAGTACAAATAAGCTTGTCGAGGCAATTTCGATCAAGTTCAGTCGTATTCCCAACCAATAAAATGATCTCACCCTGTTGGCAGATATTTCCCTCTACTTTCCCCGGCCCCGCAGTATATAAGAGTTCTCTTGTCGTCCCTGTAGCATATTTTGTGTGTATATAAAGGGTATGTGTTAGTCAGGTGTTATCTCAGCCTACCTTTCACACTACCATTGATGTTGAAAAGGGGCGGTAAAGGGGATTGGAAGTCGCCATACATCATAGGAACTTCACCCTCGTGAAAACCACAGCGCCTTTTTACTTTCGCTAACGTTACTGTATTTCTTTACTACAGCAAGCCGTTCAAAATGTGCACGTTATAGTCAGGAGGACTGACAGCCCAGGACTGATGGTGGACGGTGAACGTGCGAGAGCCGCGTGGTGGTAGAGTGTTAGTGGAAGTAAACTGTGATATCCTCCACGAGGGTTGAGAGTTGCCTACGCCGAGAAACTTTGAGTACTTCCATCCCTTTTTTTTTTTTTTTTTTGTCTTTTTCCCCCTCCATTTTTCCTCCGATTTTCTCCCATCCCAATGTTAGTCGTATGCCAATTCCCAGTCCCTTCCTGGTCGCTGCGCTTTACCCCCCACAGTCGGTCTGGGAGAGTGGAGGCTACCACATGCTTCCTCCGACACACGTCCAGCCAATCACCGCTTCTTTTCACCTGGCAGCGCGGATTCTCATTGAGAGGGCGTAGCGTGTGGGAGGACCACACTATCCCCCTCACGTCCAATCCGCGCTTAGCAGGCGCCCCGACCGAACTGTAGGAGTCGCTGTTTACAACGACCCGGACCCACCCCGCCAGCTTCTCCCACCCTCTGATACAGCCAATTGTATCAGTGCAGACGGCCAGCCAAGCTGGTGACAACCCCGGAGCTGTGAGCTGGATTCGAACAGGCGAACCAAGCTCACAGCTCCGGGGCTGGTGACGAATGCAATCTCCGCTCGACCACCTAACCGCCTGCTTCCATCCCTTTTCAACATCCAGTGTGAATGGCGTTTCGGGGAGGTAAGCTGAGATGTACTAAAACATACACCGCCATGCACCTGTGAACATTTTGCGGTGAAGACGAGGGGACAATCGGCGGGGAATGGCCGGAAGTCAAAATGACACTGGAGTGGTCCTTTTCTAAAAGACTCTGTAGTACGAGATCAAATGACTTGTTGAGAGACGGAGATCTGTTTGCAGTGTGGCCTTCCTCTCTGCTTCCTCTCTTTGAATGCCTCCGTGCCACGGAGAGAGAGAGAGATGACCACAGAGCCTCGTACGCCCGGGCACCGAAGGGCCTCTATTAGCAGGGAAAGCGTCTGCAGGGATCACATACTGGCATGATTAGCTGGCGTGTGCTTCCAGTGGCTTGCTTTTGTTTCGTGTCCACTACTCGCTGTCGTGCTCCGGGGTCTGTTGCTAAGCGCATGGAAAACATGCACACTAGCACTCATTACGGCCCCCCGGCCATGAAGGGCTGGAATCTTTTTATATATTCTTTCTTTTTTTCCCTTCTAATGCTAGAGGGTCATCATAGTGTGAGGGCTAAACCTACGGCCATGGGACCACTGGGTCCCTTTTTCTTTTAATGCAATGTACTGTGTGTTGTGTGTCGTGTGTCGTGTGTAGTCCTCCCAGGAGGACTAGGTGAACGCTATGGCAACAGCTAACGACGATCACTATAATTAAAGCAATCGAGCGCGAGAGGGAGTGTGTTGTATACGACATTACAGCACTGATCACAGGCACGAGAGGGAGCGTGTTGTATACAACATTACAGACACGAGAGGGAGTGTGTTGTATACAACATTACAGACACGAGAGGGAGCGTGTTGTATACAACATTATAGACACGAGAGGGAGCGTGTTGTATACAACATTATAGACACGAGAGGGAGCGTGTTGTATACAACATTACAGACACGAGAGGGAGCGTGTTGTATACAACATTATAGACACGAGAGGGAGCGTGTTGTATACAACATTATAGACACGAGAGGGAGCGTGTTGTATACAACATTACAGACACGAGAGGGAGCGTGTTGTATACAACATTACAGACACGAGAGGGAGTGTGTTGTATACAACATTATAGACACGAGAGGGAGCGTGTTGTATACAACATTATAGACCGGAGAGGGAGTGTGTTGTATACAACATTATAGACACGAGAGGGAGTGTGTTGTATACAACATTATAGACACGAGAGGGAGTGTGTTGTATACAACATTATAGACACGAGAGAGGGAGTGTGTTGTATACAACATTATAGACACGAGAGGGAGTGTGTTGTATACAACATTATAGACACGAGAGGGAGTGTGTTGTATACAACATTACAGACACGAGAGGGAGCGTGTTGTATACAACATTATAGACACGAGAGGGAGTGTGTTGTATACAACATTATAGACACGAGAGGGAGTGTGTTGTATACAACATTATAGACACGAGAGGGAGTGTGTTGTATACAACATTATAGACACGAGAGGGAGTGTGTTGTATACAACATTACAGACACAAGAGGGAGCGTGTTGTATACAACATTACAGACACGAGAGGGAGTGTGTTGTATACAACATTATAGACACGAGAGGGAGCGTGTTGTATACAACATTACAGACACGAGAGGGAGCGTGTTGTATACAACATTATAGACACGAGAGGGAGCGTGTTTTATACAACATTATAGACACGAGAGGGAGTGTGTTGTATACAACATTATAGACAGGAGAGGGAGTGTGTTGTATACAACATTACAGACACGAGAGGGAGTGTGTTGTATACAACATTATAGACACGAGAGGGAGTGTGTTGTATACAACATTACAGACACGAGAGGGAGTGTGTTGTATACAACATTACAGACACGAGAGGGAGTGTGTTGTATACAACATTACAGACACGAGAGGGAGTGTGTTGTATACAACATTATAGACACGAGAGGGAGTGTGTTGTATACAACATTATAGACACGAGAGGGAGTGTGTTGTATACAACATTACAGACACGAGAGGGAGTGTGTTGTATACAACATTATAGACACGAGAGGGAGTGTGTTGTATACAACATTACAGACACGAGAGGGAGCGTGTTGTATACAACATTATAGGCAGGAGAGGGAGTGTGTTGTATACAACATTATAGACACGAGAGGGAGTGTGTTGTATACAACATTACAGACACGAGAGGGAGCGTGTTGTATACAACATTATAGACACGAGAGGGAGCGTGTTGTATACAACATTATAGACACGAGAGGGAGTGTGTTGTATACAACATTATAGACAGGAGAGGGAGTGTGTTGTATACAACATTATAGACACGAGAGGGAGCGTGTTGTATACAACATTATAGACACGAGAGGGAGTGTGTTGTATACAACATTACAGACACAAGAGGGAGCGTGTTGTATACAACATTACAGACACGAGAGGGAGCGTGTTGTATACAACATTACAGACACGAGAGGGAGTGTGTTGTATACAACATTATAGACACGAGAGGGAGTGTGTTGTATACAACATTATAGACACGAGAGGGAGCGTGTTGTATACAACATTATAGACACGAGAGGGAGTGTGTTGTATACAACATTATAGACACGAGAGGGAGCGTGTTGTATACAACATTATAGACACGAGAGGGAGCGTGTTGTATACAACATTATAGACACGAGAGGGAGTGTGTTGTATACAACATTATAGGCACGAGAGGGAGTGTGTTGTATACAACATTATAGGCACGAGAGGGAGTGTGTTGTATACAACATTATAGACACTGATCACAGGCACGAGCTGAAGGCAGAGGCCATATGGCGTCCGAGCCGCGAGGTTATGGACTATAACTCACGCCCTCGAGCGTTCTACCGCTTCTAATACAATATCTGATTTCATGACTATATCAAGTTTTGAGGAAGAGTTTATTCAGTTCTGTATATTATGTGTTGCCAGGCAACTCCGGTTATAGCAAATAACACGAGGCTCTCAGCCGTTCAAATCGCCTTTGATCAGAACTAACTGTGGTATGAATAAATAAATAAACACATCTTTATACTATCAAATACACATTATAGTGTATTTAGTAGTATAGTGGTTACCAATCAATTTGACGCCATGGCACGCTTACAAAAGAAAGAAATTAATTCCAAGGCACACCCAATAATTTAGCTCATAAATGTCATAAATTGTACAACGATCACACTGTAGGAGGCGAAGACACGAGCAGCTGCTGCTGACCGAGAGCTGTGTTGCCTTTTGATGGAAAAGTGTTATTTTAGGCTGATTTCGTTATGCTTTTATGACGTTAATGTTATATTTTGGTTTGACATCTATTTTCTTTGAGATTTTTTTAGTACAGCCTCAAGACACACGCCTCAGCGCAGCAGGTGAAAACCACTTCACACTGTCGTCTATACGCTGTATGGTGTCGTGGTGAAGTATCACTGAATATAGACGGATGGGTATTAATGGTAATGAAGAGAACGACTGAAATGGAAGATTAAAAATAACGTCTCTCGCCCTCCCTGTTACCCTGTCTGCTCCTGTTTTTTTCGCTCTCCCTCTCTGTCTCTCTCTCTCTCTCCCTTTCGCTCCTCTCTCTCTCTCTGCTTCTCTTGCTCCTCTCTCTCTCCCTCTCTACCTCTCTCTCCCTCTCTCTCTCGCTCCTCTCTCGCTCCTCTCTCTCGCTCCTCTCTTGCTCCTCTCTCTCCCTCTCCCTCTCTCTCTATTTCTATCTCACTCTCCCCCCCTCT
>NC_140171.1:9349406-9371906 GCF_963971535.1 Notolepis coatsorum
GGAGTTGTCTCAATATGTCTAATACGCACTTGTGTCAAGGTTACCCACAAAAAAACAGTGGGGGAAAGGTAAAAAATATGAGAAAATATATAATACCAGGGAGCTCCTTGAATGCAACTACATGCATGTTAACCGTCTGTAGTGTGGTAGAGTGAAAGGGTTAACCTTCGTAAGTGTGGTAGTGAAAGGGTTAACCTTCGTAAGTGTGGTAGGGAAAGGGTTAACACACAATTAAGGGGCGTGTTTCAAATTACAAGACACATTTGGGCAGCAACTAGCTTGTTTCAATCTTAAAAACAAACCATGATACATTTTTTTAACTTAAAGGAAAACTCCAACATTTTGGGAAATTAGCTTATTTGCCATCTACCCTGGAGTTAGACAAGAAGATACCTTTTTTCTTCTCTGTGCATGCAGTAGGAGTAGGAAGACGCGCACCGTTAGCCTAGCTTAGCGTCAGTCACTGGAAGTAGGTTCCTCCATTAGCCTAGTTCCCAACGTCTTCCTACTCCTACTGCATGCACAGAGAAGAAAAATTTATGTATCTTCTTGTCTAACTTCAGGGTAGATGGCAAATAAGCTAATTTCCCAAAATGGTGGAGTTTTCCTTTAAGCATTTACTCGCCACTAGCAAGCGTTTTATTAGTCGTTACAAAAAGAAGGAAGTTAAAAGTCTTTGACCTCCTGATTCGTCGTCACTGTGCCGTCATCTGCCGGAACGAGGATGATCTCTGATTGGCGGCCGCGCTTCCCCGCTCTGCTGAAAGTGCGCAAGTAGTCAACTTTTTCCGCGGCCACTCCCACTTTCGGTAGAAATCACCATCCCCATCGACCTCTATTGTATTTGGCCGGTATAGAAAAGCCGTCGGCAGAAGAAAGCTTACATTGTTCGAAACATATTCGTGAGAATCGAGTTAAGCCGAGCAATTACTTTCCAACACTGAGCGCCATTGTGCGTTCGCCAAGTTAGCTTTGATCCGGTGTCAGGCCCCTTCGGTCTTCCCTATATGGTATTATTTCCCCCATTCAGCTGCAGGATACTTCCCCATCGCCCTGCCTGGTCGAGCGAACCAGCTCCTGTTGCACAGTTCACCGCTGTGGCCAGGCTCCTCTCCGCTCCGCAGTTTCCCCGCTGGCCGATGACTTTAATCTCCCCACTTTGCGCGGGATCTACTATACCTGTATCACTGTGTACTTATTAATATTACAATTTTGTGCATGCATCTGATTAGCGCTACACCCAGTAGTAGTAGTAGTTTAACCCTTTCACTGCCACACTACCAACGGGTTAACCCTTTCATTGCGACAATACAGAAGGTTAACCCTTTCACTGCCACACGACAAAGGGTTAACCCGTTCACAACCACACTACAGATGGTTAACCCTTTCACTACGGTTAACCGTCTGTAGTGTGGTAGTGAAAGGTTAACCTTCTGTAGTGTGGCAGTGAAAGGGTTAATCACCTGTACATTGTACAGTATATACATTTGAAACTAATCGAATCGAATCCGTGTATCTGAAAATGTACAGAAACGTGACATTTCCGACACCTTGTAAAAAGTGCTCCGAATTCACCACGTCTGAAACAGCGTCACTAACCCGTGGGTTTACATTTCTAAGTCCCTCTGTTGAGTAGTCCACTCTGTCTGCCTGTCTGACTAAAAACACTGATGGCGTATAGTGCAGTAGATGAACTGAAATAACATATAAGGTGAACTATTCCTTTTAAGGCCCAGCTTTACTTCAAAGAGAGAGAGAGAGAGACTGAAAAAAAAAGAAGAAAACTCAATATCTCCTCTACTCCAGTGGCTCAAATTCCATCTCATCCCCCCCGTCCTTGTGGTATTGTTGTACATTGCATTCCCAAGTCCCATCACCTCTGTCATCTTCACACTGGAGACTTTGGCCTCACCAGAACACAGGTGGAAGCACTGCCCTTTGGCTAAGAGCTTAACCTCAATTTCCTCTCTAAGCCGGTGGCTTTTCTGAATGGATAATGTGATCCCGACTTGGATATCTCTTTGCCAGGGCTGTTGCTAACTCCGCCGTCGCTCTACCTCCTCCCACCTCCCTCTTCATCCCCCATCCACTCCTCTCCTCCTTCTTCCATTCAGAGTCATCCTATTCTCTCTCTCTGGAAGGTAACCACAATTTGCCGTGCTGTGCTAGTATAGATTACATCCTCCTTGACCCTAAGGGCCTCCATAACAGCCTGCATGCGTCACCCTTACATACTCACGGCTGTGGCTGGAATATTGACTACAAAAATTTGCTCTGGCTGAATTCTGAGATCCAGACCAAAGACCGTAGCTAATCGGGTGTCCCAGTCCACCGCTATGTGACTACTAGCAGCGTTTAAAGGAACGTTTCCATGGCCAGTTGTCATTGTGACATTGGAACGTTCTGTTCTCAACATTCTAATGTAGTGTGTGTGTGTGAGACGGCGCACGGAGGGGCTGGTTGTTGAGCCCCATGCTGCAGCGAAGCCCGTGACCCATTTTCCTGGGCCGCTTGCTAACAAGCAATGTGTTGCATTATACAGTAGCGCCACTGTGTTGCCACTCACTAACTTTCAAACTGAGCTGCACACGCCTACTTATTTATCCACAGACCAGTTCACCAGTGGTTTTAGAACCAGTGGTTTTAGAACCAGTGGTTTTAGACTAGAGATTTTAGACTAGTAGTTTTAGACTAGTGGTTTTAGAACCAGTGGTTTTAGACTAGAGACTTTAGACCAGTGGTTTTAAACCAGTGGTTTTAGACCAGTGGTTTTAGACTAGTGGTTTTAAACCAGTGGTTTTAGACCAGTGGTTTTAGAACCAGTGGTTTTAGACCAGTGGTTTTAGACCAGTGGTTTTAAACCAGTGGTTTTAGACTAGTGGTTTTAGACCAGTGGTTTTAGACTAGTGGTTTTAGACCAGTGGTTTTAAACCAGTGGTTTTAGACTAGTGGTTTTAGACCAGTGGTTTTAGACCAGTGGTTTTAGACTAGAGGTTTTAGACTAGTAGTTTTAGGCCATTGTTTTTAGACTAGAGGTTTTAGACTAGTGGTTTTAGACCAGTAGTTTTAAACCAGTGGTTTTAGACTAGAGGTTTTAGACCAGTAGTTTTAAACCAGTGGTTTTAGACTAGAGGTTTTAGACTAGTAGTTTTAGGCCAGTGTTTTTAGACTAGAGGTTTTAGACTAGTGGTTTTAGACCAGTAGTTTTAAACCAGTGGTTTTAGACTAGTGGTTTTAGACCAGTGGTTTTAGACTAGTGGTTTTAGACCAGTGGTTTTAAACCAGTGGTTTTAGACTAGTGGTTTTAGACCAGTGGTTTTAGACTAGTGGTTTTAGACTAGAGGTTTTAGACTAGAGGTTTTAGACCAGTGGTTTTAGACTAGAGGTTTTAGACTAGAGGTTTTAGACTAGAGGTTTTAGACTAGAGGTTTTAGACTAGTGGTTTTAGACTAGAGGTTTTAGACTAGAGGTTTTAGACTAGAGGTTTTAGACTAGTGGTTTTAGACTAGTGGTTTTAGACTAGTGGTTTTAGACTAGAGGTTTTAGACTAGAGGTTTTAGACTAGTGGTTTTAGACTAGTGGTTTTAGACTAGTGGTTTTAGACCAGTGGTTTTAGACTAGTGGTTTTAGACCAGTGGTTTTAGACTAGAGGTTTTAGACTAGAGGTTTTAGACCAGTGGTTTTAGACTAGAGGTTTTAGACTAGAGGTTTTAGACTAGTGGTTTTAGACTAGTGGTTTTAGACTAGTGGTTTTAGACTAGAGGTTTTAGACTAGAGGTTTTAGACTAGAGGTTTTAGACTAGTGGTTTTAGACTAGTGGTTTTAGACTAGTGGTTTTAGACTAGTGTTTTTAGACTAGTGGTTTTAGACTAGAGGTTTTATGGTTTTAGACTAGTGGTTTTAGACCAGTGGTTTTAGACCAGTGGTTTTAGACTAGTGGTTTTAGACCAGTGGTTTTAGACTAGAGGTTTTAGACTAGAGGTTTTAGACTAGAGGTTTTAGACTACAGGAAGTTTCCAAACTTTTATTTTCAGAACAAATATTCCCATGATGACCCAACACTGATTTGGCTATATGACCAAAATGTATCCAGTGTCTTGTTCAACATGAGTCTAGACTTGAGTGGGATTTTGCTTCATTATGATACTAAAATGTGGACCCATTTTAATCATCCCAAGACCCACCCGTGGGTCCCGAACCAACACGTTGCAGACCACCGGATCTGGACCAAGTCATTTTGTTTAGAAGGAAGCGTGCCTAACATGTAAACAGTGTGTAAACAGTGAAAAAAGCACAGGGAGCACGTCTGGCTGGAGGCCTGCTGCCCGCTCAGCTGCTGCGCACTGGAGAGGAGGCCTCTCTCTCCCTCACTACTCAGACTTGATTTGATTGAAGTTTATTTCAAATATGCAACGTAGCAAACAAACATCAAGTACATATAGCCTTAAGCCGTTCAAATAATAAATGTATATAAAAAAAATTTAAATAACAAAGAACAAACTAAAAAGTCTAACTCAATATATATTTTTTTTTGGTCATTTACATGTATTTGAAAAGGAGTGGGAAGAAGCATACACTTATTTAATCCCACCCCTATTTACTCATCAGAACATACTATATTTTATTGACTAATTCATACATTACTAGACTTATATTGTGAAAATGAACTTAGTTTAACGATACATTTTTAAATGTAGACTGAATGTAACTTCTGCTGACTGCCTTGAGGACAAGTCTCCTCAGAGAGGAGAGAGTTCAAATGGGGGGCTGTCCAATGTTTTCTCTATCGATCGATCTATCTATCTATCTATCTATCTATCTATCTATCTATCTATCTATCTATCTATCTATCTATCTATCTATCTATCTATCTATCTATCTATCTATCTATCTATCTATCAATCAATCAATCAATCTATTAATCAATCAATCATCATCCGGTCATACCATCACCTGTCTATCTTCTGTCTCTCTATCATTCGTCATACCATCACCTGTCTATCTTCTGTCTCTCTATCATTCGTCATACCATCACCTGTCTATCTTCTGTCTCTCTATCATTCGTCATACCATCACCTGTCTATCTTCTGTCTCTCTATCATTCGTCATACCATCACCTGTCTCTCTATCTTCTGTCTCTATCATCCGTCATACCATCACCTGTCTATCTTCTGTCTCTCTATCATTCGTCATACCATCACCTGTCTCTCTATCTTCTGTCTCTATCATCCGTCATACCATCACCTGTCTCTCTTCTGTCTCTCTATCATTCGTCATACCATCACCTGTCTCTCTCTCTTCTGTCTCTCTATCATCCGTCATACCATCACCTGTCTCTCTATCTTCTGTCTATCTTCTGTCTCTGTATCTGCTGGTTTGTCTATCTTCTATCTCTCTGTCTCTCTATCTTCTATCTATCTGTCTATCTGCCAGTCTGTCTATCTGTCTGTCGGCCCATCTGTCTGTCTTCTATCCGTCTACTTCTATCCGTCTGTTCCATCACGTTCCACCACGTTCTAAAGCGTACAGTATTCCTCTGGCTGTATAGGAGCGGAGAGTAATGGAAGTGAATGGTTTCCTGAGAGCTGTGCCCACTGTGTGTCTCCATGTCTCCAGGTGTGGATCTTGACACGGAGGCCATCGGCCATCTGGGCCTTAAATGCAACTCGGAAGGAGGTGACTTGACATTGTGAAGCGAATAAATAAATATTCAGCTCTTTCTTAAACGTGCCTCCCACCACCGCCCCCTCTCCACCACCAAAAAGAGAAAACTCTTTACATCTACTATGAATTATGCAAGTAACTAACCCCAAATCCTTCCCCCGCCCGCTGGCTGCTTTCCGCCCCCTGCCGCTGCTGTGAAAGGGAGACGATGCCGCTTTCATTTTTCAGCCACACTGGGAAGTGAACAGCAAGCACTTTCAATTCACTCAATTCGAATAATATTATTTTAATAGTGTCAACACCATTTGTATTTCTATCACCACATGTATTTTCTAACAACTACTTAACAGCCACACAGACTTTACTTAAATATAGGCACTTTACGGTAGGTTAGCGCAGTGGTTTACAGTAGTGTAGTGGTTTGGGGCGGCCGGGTAGCGCAGCGGACTAAGCGTCTGTCTACCACCGCAGAGACAGTGGGATCGAATCCTGCTGCTGCGGTGCCTCCGGCTTGGTCGGTCGTCCATACTGACACAATTGGCGGTGTCAGTGGGTGGGAAAGCCGGTGGGGTGGGTCCTGGTCGTTGTAAACAGCGACTCCTACAGGTCGGTCAGGGCGCCTGCTCACACAGCGAGGGAGGGAACTGGGGGAGGTAGTGTGATCCTCCCACGCGTTACACTTCCCCAGTGAGAGTCCGCGCTGTCGGGTGAAAAGAGGCTGCTGGCTGACTCCGCATGTATCGGAGGAAGCGTGTGATAGACTTCAGGGCTCCCTAGACCGACCAGTGGGGGGCAAATGCGCACAGCGACCAGGAAGGGGAGGGGGGAATTGGCATAACGACTAAAATTGGGATGGGAGGAAAATACAGAAAAATAGGAGGAGAAAAAGTAGATCAAAAGAAAAAGTAGTGTAGTGGTTTACGGTAGGTTAGTGTAGTGGTTTGATTTGGCTGATTATTGTGCTAATAGGACAACAATCATCCAGTTTTTAGACTGCTAAACTATTAACCTACAGTGTTTTATTCAACATGTCTATTCTTCCATGGACTTGAGAGGAGCTTTGGTTTCATAAGATCCCTCCAGCGAATCATTTGGGAACCCATTTTAATCTTCCCAAGACCCACATGTGGGTCCCACACACACACCCACACAAACCGCTGGGTTAACACACACACACACACCTTTGTGATTCTGCGTGTTCCCGGTGGGAATGAACCTGCGGACCCCTGGCAGTGTCACCACGCTCTACCCTCGGAGATACACAGAACCACACTCTCTCTCTTCTTTGAGAAATGTACTCGCAAATTCATGTCCTATTCTATTTGCATGAGTAACGTTCCTGACTAGAGGAGTGCTGTTTGTTGTTACCGCTGCTACAGTCTCACCTCCATCTCTACGTCTCTCTCTCTACCTCCAGCAGAACTCCTCCAACTAACGGCTCTAACTTGCCCTCCTCCTTGTTCGGAGTGCGTGTGTCTCGTTGTCGCAAACAATCGTGATTCCTTTTAGGCAGTTGTCTGGTTTGTGGCTCTATGTAATAATAATAATAACATCTATGTGCTCTTTTTTTCTTTTACTTTGCCAAACCGGTATATTCTTATGGACAGTTGTCTGTTTTGCGAGGCTATGTAATAATATCTGTGTTTATTTCCTCTGCTAGACTTACCGACCGGGGTGTATTCTCCCAGGCGGTTGAGACTTACCGACGGGTGTATTCTCCCAGGCGGTTGAGACTTACCGACGGGTGTATTCTCCCAGGCGGTTGAGACTTACCGACGGGTGTATTCTCCCAGGCGGTTGAGACTTACCGACGGGTGTATTCTCCCAGGCGGTTGAGACTTACCGACGGGTGTATTCTCCCAGGCGGTTGAGACTTACCGACGGGTGTATTCTCCCAGGCGGTTGAGACTTACCGACGGGTGTATTCTCCCAGGCGGTTGAGACTTACCGACGGGTGTATTCTCCCAGGCGGTGGTCTGTTTTGGGCTCCGTAGTAATAACACGTGTGTGTGTGTGTCTTCCCTCCCCAGCAGACCAGGCCTCGCTGTGCTCCATGTCAGACGCTGAGCAGGTCCAGCAGGCCCTGGAGCTGTCGGAGGAGCTGAGCCGCAGAGTGGCCGCCTCGGAGAGAGGCACCCTGCAGGCCGGGTAGGGTGGCTTCTTCTTCCTCATCCACGCGGGGGGGGGGGGGGGGGGGGGGTGCAGGGTTCGCACAAGGTCCTTGAAAACATTTTTAATAAATAAAAAGTCAAGGCCTGGAATTCCTTGGAAACAGCAAATTATTTTTAACAAGGTGCTTAAAAAGTCCTTGGAATTCAAATCGACCATTCGCATTGAAAGTTTTGTTCATTCATGATAAAACATTTCTGAATCAAGAAATTGACTTTTTTAATCTAAAGTAAGTAACTAATTGTCGGAAATTGGTTTTAAGTCATAAATATTGGATCAGAAATATTCTTTCAGCGAATTGGATCCTTTTAAATGCCCCTTTAAAATGAAAAAATAGTGCTTGGAAAAGTACTTGAAAGTCCTTCAATTTTATTTTCATTGAAATTTGAATGTCCTTGAATTTCATTTTGCAATGTCTGTGGGAACCCGGCCCCCCCTGGTTCCCACAGACATTGCAAAATTAAATTCAAGGACTTTCATTTGGGGGGGGCATTTCATCAGATGAGTGGCTCTGCTGGGAACCCTCAAGAGGGTCCTGGAGGAGGCTGCGAGGGGCTTAGCAACTAAAGGAGGAAACAGTTTTAATGTATTATTAATTAGTTCAGTGTAGCTAAGCACAGTGAGGGAAGATATACCAGAGTCTGTCTAAAGAGAAGTCGGTTCACTCTGCATCATGGTGCATTGTCCCTTTGGCAGAAATGTCACGTTTACCAGTCATTTTGTCCTTGATTCTGCATGTGGGGTTAATGGGATCACCATGGGATTCTATGTTTTGTTAACGTTTCAGTTTTTAAAAGCCAAATTGCTAACCCTAAATGACCGGATGATGCACTGACGCTGGTGATGTCAGGTTCTGCAACGCTAAGCTTGTTTTAGCTCGTATTAACTTTTTTTAAACTGCTGTTTAGAATAAAAAAATCCCCTGCTTCATCTGAGAGAGAGACATGTATATTAGAAGGCTTTGTTCAGGGGGTCGCAGCTGCATGAACCACACGCGAAGTGAAATGAGGCTGTAAATAGTCCATTCATTTTCCCGTAGCGGCAGGATATTCTGGAGACGTCACCCAGAGATTGTGCTTAATTTGATTTAACAATTAATTAATTGAACATCTTTAAAGTTCTTTAAAAGTAGAGCAAACATGTCACAGCAGCACTCCACCCCCCTCCCCAGTGTGTCCTAAGTCTTGTCTCTGTCCTCTTCCCCTGTTATAGAGAGGCTCCCCCTGCCTTGCTCACTGGTAAAGTCAACCAGCTGGAAGAGATCCTGAGACAGCTGCAGTATGACCTCAGAAAGGTACGTTATGACCTCAGAAAGGTACATTATGACCTCAGAAAGGTACGTTATGACCTCAGAAAGGTACGTTATGACCTCAGAAAGGTACATTATGACAACAGAAAGGTACATTATGACAACAGAAAGGTACATTATGACCTCAGAAAGGTATGTTATGACCTCAGAAAGGTACGTTATGACCTCAGAAAGGTACGTTATGACCTCAGAAAGGTACATTATGACCTCAGAAAGGTACATTATGACCTCAGAAAGGTACATTATGACAGTAGAAAAGTATATTATAACAGCAGAAAGGTACATTATGACCTCAGAAATCGTACAGCCTATCAACAGAATCCACCTGAATCAATCTTGGACTAATTTGAAAGAAGAATTCAGCAATGCAGGCCCTTGGCTGGCCGCCAACCTATCCGCCAAGTCAGAGACTGAAACGCTTGATTCATCGTAGTTACAGGAAGACAGAACACACAGATGCCAGTGATTAAAATACCCCAATAAAAAGATACAACAGTCTAAGTAACTATGGAGGTGATGGAGTATATTGAAACAGAAAAAGGCACGTATTCTGGGATTGTAAATTATACATGATTAACATTAATAGCCTAATCTCAAGATATCTGTAACCAATTACAAATATTTCCGAATTTTAACCACGTAAATTCGTGTTCGTTTGATACCACGTCCGTTTTTATTGAAAAAAACGGAGAAACAGTCATATTCATCATATTTCTATACATTTTTGATACCACATTACAGCGTGTGTAAACTCGACAAAATCCCTGTGAATAAGAATCTTCCATTATAAAAAAGAAAGGTTGACTAATTCGGTCAGAAATAGCGGAGACGCTAAACGTTAGTAAACGCTGATTATTATTATTATATTCTGCGGGCGAGCATTACTCAATCTCCCGGTATAATTCTGAACACAGATCGCTGTCAGCGGAGCACCAGAGTACACCCCCCCCCCCCGAAAGCTCGACCACTGACAGTGTGTAAAGAGATTGCATTTGATAATTCTATCTAGAATTGAACGAATGAGTGCAGATTAAAAAATGCCTTTTAACATGGGAGTGGAGCTGATGAAAACGGACGCCAGGCACAACGTTGTACCCCTATACTAATAACTTTTGTTTTAGAGCGTTTCAAATCATAATCTTTTGACATAATGAAAATATATGTAAAATGAAGATACGGACCCAATTTCATGAAATAATAATAAACACAGACACACAAAAAAAGTCAAGAAAGTAGAAAACGGTACCAGGGAGTGACAAGGGTGCTCGCTATGGAGAGAATTCCACAACTTTACACCAATAACTGAAGGACACATCTGTTTAAGTGTGGTACGTGCAAACTGATGTTTAAAATTGTATTTTCTCCTACTAAACTCACTTTCTAAATGAAAAAGAAACAGTCAGAAGGTCATACAAAGGTTAACGGTTTGCCGCGTGTCGCCCAACAACAGGAGCAGGAGGACAAGGCCGTGTTGCAGGAACAAGTGCAGAACCTGCGGCACGACAACATGCGTCTCCACGAGGAGAGCCAGACGGCGGCCGCGCAGCTGCGCAAGTTCACCGAGTGGTTCCTGCACTCAGTCGACAAGAAGCCCTGAGGACCGCGGCACACACACACACACACACTGAGACACACACACACACACACTGAGACACACACACACACACGCACACACACACACATCACTGCACCTGAGCCATGTGGCTATCCGGGGGGGGGGGGGGGAGAGACACTGCCATATTTCAACATGAACATTTTTCTTTTTTACAGTTTGTACAGCCAAGATAAAGATATGAACCAGTGCTTCTAAAGGATAATGCTGGGGCGCTGGTGTTAATAATTGTATTGTTTTAAATGAGTCAATATGAGTACAACGTTGGCAGCGATGCGAACAGCTGTCGGCATGACGACGACCTCGATGACACGCATCTGATTACCACACACAGTGCTACAGAGGTTCTAGCAGAATAGGGTGACAGAGGTTCTAGCAGAATAGGGTGACAGAGGTTCTAGCAGAATAGGGTGACCGAGGTTCTAGCAGAGGTTCTAGCAGAATAGGGTGACCGAGGTTCTAGCAGAATAGGGTGACAGATGTTCTAGCAGAATAGGGTAACAGAGGTTCTAGCAGGAGAGGGTAACAGAGGTTCTAGCAGAATAGGGTAACAGAGGTTCTAGCAGGAGAGGGTAACAGGTTCTAGCAGGATGGGGTAATGGGGGAAAGAGAGAGAGAGAGAATAGGAAGAAAAGAAAGAATGTAGCAGACCAGGCAAAAATAGGCAAAAATATTTAATCATACAATTAAAAAAAAAAAAGGAATGTATTTCATGTTAAATCATATTCCTTGGCCAAATAGGGCAGAACTAAAAACCTTTCGGCTCCCTTAGGAGAACAAAATAGCCACTACTCGACTCGAGCTGATATTATGAAGATATCGGCTCACCGAAGAAAAAACAGATTGGACCACCGGCTATGGTGTCAGAAGGTGCTTTCTATTTGAAAAGGTCATCTTTTGTACTGTAAGTAGTTTTGTAAGTAATTTCACTGATTATGAGAGCGAGAGAGAGGGAAAAAAAGTTAAGTTCTAGCAATAAATATGGTGATAGTCACAAAACTGTTATTTAGCACTGATTTTGGTGTTGTGGAATTATTACGTATTTATTTGGCAGGAGCAAAACGTGCCTGACTGTTAAGTGGTGTTTGGGGTTTTAGTCTGCTTTATGTTGTTGCCACTCATCCCCTTTACTCATCCCCCACCGCCTTGTCTGTAACCTCTCACAGATGATGTGTTTATCCGAAAGGGGGGCGTCATCAAAGCACTTTGTGACGCCCAAAGGAGAGAGAACGAGGAATTCAGTATGTTTCATGTCGTAGTTAAGATGGTTTTCCTGAACCTGAAAGTTGCTGTTGACTCTTTTTTGCTGTTGTGAGTGATGGCTTTTTTTGACGAAAAACCTTTTGAGAAAATTGTGATTTTACCCACTGACGAGCGAGAAACCAGAAACGTGATATTGAACTTATCCTCTACCTGTAAGCAGGAATGGTTTAGATTAACTGGACATTCAGAACGCATTCATTACTCAAAACTAAAAAACAAAAAAACTTACCGTTTAATTAATTCAAACATTTATTTACACTCGAGAACAATTGAAGTGGCCCTAATTTTAACCGTGTCAAGCTTACAGTTCATCACGATAGATAATAAAAACAGATGAACATAAAGGTAAGAAAAAGGTTTTTAAAAGATCATAAAAAAAGATAGAATAAAATGTGTTAAATCAATTAGGCCGTGTACCAGGGAGGTTTAAAATCATGGCCTTAAACTGACCGTAGGTCAGCAGAGAATCGGCTTTAAGTCTCAAGCCTTCCTCGGAAGCATTGCAAACGGACGGGCACATGACCAGCTGGCAGCATGCGTTTTTACTAGTCCGTACATTCAAACGGGTTATAGTAACATCTGTAAGCCCACAGTGAATTCCCACATCTTTCTCTAGTCATTAGAAATACCCGCCGATCATCGTAATTACCACTAAGTACAGAGAGAGGAGGGGTCAGGGGTCAGAGTCTCATCATCATGTGACGAGCACAATGGATTGATACTGCAGATGCGTTGGGTCCACAGAAGACCTCCGTCTCTCAGCACTGGTGTTGGTTCTGCTGTTGTTGCCAGGCGACTGTTGGAGATCCATTAGAAGCCGCTGTTTAAAAGAAAAAGTTGAAGTACAGTGCAGTTGTATCATTTTCTCCCTAAAAACATGCTCAGCTCTTAAGTTCTGTCGCTAAGGCGTTGTCGGGAAGGTGCTGTCGCGAAGATGCTATCGCCAAAGCATTGTTGGGAAGGCGCTGTCGGCAAGGCGTTGTCGGCAAGGCATTGTCTGGAATTCGCTGTCGGCAAGGCGCTGTTGAGAAGGCGCTGTGGAGGAAGGCGCAGTAGCGCTGTGTTTCCACTGAAGCTCACGACAAGCGGAAGCCAGCGGAGACGAGGCAGCTCTGATGAATGTGTTCTGAACGTCCAGTCAGTCAGTCAGTCATCATACACCGGTTACCGCGACGTTGTCTCCTCATGAGCGTGTTCCGCTACATTGTGATTATTTTAGCTAACAAAAACACACCATGTTCCCAAAAGGATGGTATGACCCGATGTTTGTGTTCATTAGACTCTTAAAATAAAAATAAAAAAAGAAACAAAAAAAAACAGATGTGTTCAAAAAGTCGCTTCAACAACAGCCCGTAATGTTTGCTCTCATTACACTCTAAAAAACAGATGTGTTGAAATAACACGTGTTGTCCCTGACTCGACCTAACAACATGCTTTTTTTTTTCTTTTTTTTTTTTACACGGTCCGGCTCGGTGTTGCCACCGTGTTGCTTTTCAACACACCGCGTGTGTTCAGTCGGGGCGTTATTTCAACATGATCCTTTTTTTTTTTTAAGAGTGCACATTATGTGATTTCACAAGATGTTATGTAGTTTCGTGCTTTTAAGTAACATGTCCCTGGCATTTAATTTAGCCGCAGAAAATGGTATTCATAATGCAGTCGACTCAGAAAACAATGTACTCCAGGTACCTTGTCTGTGAACCACTTTAATTCAATGCCAAAATGTGTTTGATGGTCTTTGTACAGTACATCAGAGAAAGTGTTTTGTATTTAACACCTTTATTTAAACTTATTTAACCCCCTTGAAATTGTTTATTTTGGTAAGAGTATTTTGTTCCTCTCTGCACTAAACAAAAAAATATTAATAGCTCTGTATTTGGCAAATTATGTGTATAGCTGGCAAGAGAAAAGATATAAATATATACATAATAATAAGAGGTTATTTCCGGGAAGTTTGACATGTTGATGCTGCTAGCGGTCAGCCTGTCGTTTCGTATGCCTTGATTTCTTTGTAAAATGTTTTGTCAAAGATGGTACAAAAAGGTTTGCTTTTTTCTTTTCTTTTTTAATAAATGTAGGACGTTGGACAAACAAATGAAATGACTCGTCTGTTTAATTTCACATGTATCTGCCCTGCTGTGGTGAACTATAGGGCAAGGGATTTGGACACAGTGTTTCTTCACTGTTCTCCTTGTTTTATAATAAATGATTCAATAAAAAACAAAAATGATATTCATTTCAGCGTGCTTTGGATTTGAACTGCATTCTGTTCCCGGTTATTATAATGACATGATCCCACCTGTGCCTCTACACATATCCTTTATGTGTTATCTCAGTAGATCCGCAGCCTTCATTATACCTCGACAAGGTCATGTTCTACATGTTTCACACGCAAAGTCACTCGATTGGCACCTCCGGCGTTGCGTCTCCTCCTCGTCTTCCTGGGTCTCCGGGGAGACGGACGTGTGTGGACGCTATACCACCTCAACTCTGACCTGTTGAATATTTCAACAGCTGGATAACGAGGTAGATGTGTTCCGAAGGTGCATCTCATCTGGGCACTGGGGCAGCGGGTCTCTGACAGGAGGACATGAGGCAGGACTCCTCCCCCTCCTCCCCTTTGTGCAAAGATGCTGTCGGCTTCTCAAAGGACGCATAATGTTCCAACCTCCTATATATGGAATAAAATCACCAGAACAAAGGATGCAGCCGGTGTGTTTGATAACTGTAAATAGCGAGGTGTAGTGGTCACGTCATTGTTGTTTCCGGCCAGTCCACCTCGCTTGAAAATCGCAAATGTATTTCCCCATTGCCCATGTTACTCAGCTGATAGAGTTGTACCCTTCCTGCTGTCTTGTCGTACAGAACTTGTAAGTCGCTTTGGATAAAAGCGTCAGCTAAATATAAATGTAAATACATTAAAGGTGCAACGGATAACATTGAGCCACTAGATGTCGCACTAGAGCACCAGTGTGTCATTTATCCAATCGGGTGCATTCCACGTGGGGGAAATGGGAAGTAGGGTGTAAACACTCATTTTGGACCAGCCAACATTTTAAAAGCGTTTCTAAAATCATCTTTGTAAAAGCTCTGTGGATGTATTATCTATTAAAAATTGTAAATAAATTACTCTATAAAAAGGTTATCTATAGCACCTTTAATGACAACTAAGGCAGCTCCTCACACCCTCAGCCTGAACACTGTGACCGCCGCTCTCCTGCTGTCATCCAAACATGCAGCGCTGTGGGAGGAGCCCTGCGGAGACCAACGCGGGGCGGAGGGGCCGAGGGGGAGACGCTGCAGGGAGAGGAATGGTCGGAATGGGGAGGCTCAGGTTACAGAGCTCTCATCCAGAAAATGGTGTCCTCCATACGACAGGAGGGAGAAGAAGGCCCGTTCTTTTGGGAATAATGGCCTGGATGTGTGTGTGCGTGTGCGCGTGGAATGGGCTGCTGGCTTGAACAATGTTGATGATCCCATTACATCGTCTCTATCCATACAGCTAACACGATGTGAAGGGAAGATTAGATTAGATGAGATTCAAATTGTATTATCATTATACGGTGCAAGTACAGTAAGAAGTTTGGCATCTAACCAGAGTGCAAATGTAACAGTAAAGTGCAATAGTAATATGCAATGTACAGGTCATTATGGGTATAAAATATATAATTCAGTACTACTGTAGTGTAGTGCTAATCAGGTGTATGTATTAATATGTACAGTGATACAGGTATAAAGACAATAAGGGATATGTACAGATATAGATATAGTATCTACAGATTATAAAAATTATATGCAGGTATGTACAGACAGATGTGGATAGATAAATATACCGTAAGAATAAATATATACAGTATTATTGTACATGCTATCATACAGAGTTATATGGGTTATATGCAGGTGTATAAGTAGGTATATAGAAAGATTATATTCAGACAGATATGGATAGATATATATACTGTAAATATTAATATATATATATATATGTATATTAGTAGGGAGGGAAAGACATACACATTATAGGATAAAGGAAGAAGAAATACAAATGTTTTTATAGTTACTTTATTGTGGGGGAAAACATTCTTCACAGAGTAATTTTTTTTTACCTAACCATGCCAACCTCCTATTTTATTTTCTAACTGAACTGATTGATCCTTTCATTGTCATCATGAAATAGCATTGTGCTTGTACTCAGGTCTTGGTATTGGTGGCAGTGATCAATACAGAGTGTTTTAGTCGGGTCGATATTACTGCAAAATGTGGTAACTTGACACCTTTAGCTTCAGCATATACACAGAAAGCTGAGTAGGTAGGTATTGACATGTCATCAAAGAATATAAGCTGCTGACTTGGGATTCCTGGTAAATATCAATGGGTGCTTGTTGCCAATTAGCATATTCATAGCACCTTGCATCTCAATGAGGGTGAAGGTGTAGAGACGCTGCTAAGCCGACTTTCTGTAGTTTATTCAACAATTTGGTGGAAAAAACATTTATACAAATCTTTTAAGGATTTAAAATACATGGCGGCTACGTGGCGCAGTGGGCAAGGCGCTCGCAACGAATGCTGGAGACTAGGCTTCCTGTTCGAGCCCCGCTCTCCACATTGCTTTCAGTTTAGCTGGTCGTCCACAGTAATACACATTGGCCGTATTACGGGGAGGGAAACTGAAGGGTGGGGATCGGGCGTTGTGGACAGCGACTCCTACAGGTCGGTTGGTGCGCCTGTGCAGTAGAATCAAGAAGCGACGTGGGCGGGGCCCCTCCAAAGCCCAGACCCCCGACGCTGAAAGATCGAGCCGCGCAGGTGAAAAGATGCGACGGCTGTTACCTCGAGTATCGGAGGGGACTCGTGCTATGTATGACTTAGTCCACATTGCAGCCGGCTTGTGGGAGGCAAGAAACAACGTTCGAAGACAGGGGATGGTTGAATTGGACGATATGAAAATTGGGATGGGAGAAAAATAGAAAAATGGGAGAAAAAGTGGATAAAAAAAAAAGGATTTAAAATACATCTGGAGGGGATCTTTAAAAGTTTGACTGATGTTAGTACTATTCATGATGCGAAGCCTGTGAAGCTAGCTAGGCAGTCCGCTCTAGTGTCAGCTACCCTATCACACCAGTCTGCATGTGTGCCCTATCACACCAGTCTGCATGTGTGCCCTGTCACACCAGTCTGCATGTGTGCCCTATCACACCAGTCTGCATGTGTGCCCTATCACACCAGTCTGCATGTGTGCCCTATCACACCAGTCTGCATGTGTGCCCTGTCACACCAGTCTGCATGTGTGCCCTATCACACCAGTCTGCATGTGTGCCCTATCACACCAGTCTGCATGTGTCAGCTACCCTATCACACCAGTCTACATGTGTCAGCTAGCCTATCACACCAGTCTGCATGTGTCAGCTACCCTATCACACCAGTTTGCATGTGTCAGCTAGCCTATCACACCAGTCTACATGTCAGCTAGCCTATCACACCAGTCTGCATGTGTCAGCTACCCTATCACACCAGTTTGCATGTGTCAGCTAGCCTATCACACCAGTCTACATGAGTCAGCTAGCCTATCACACCAGTCTGCATGTGTGCCCTATCACACCAGTCTGCATGTCAGCTAGCCTATCACACCAGTTTGCATGTGTCAGCTAGCCTATCACACCAGTCTACATGTCAGCTAGCCTATCACACCAGTCTGCATGTGTGCCCTATCACACCAGTCTGCATGTCAGCTAGCCTATCACACCAGTCTACATGTCAGCTAGCCTATCACACCAGTCGGCATGTCAGCTAGCCTATCACACCAGTCTACATGTCAGCTACCCTATCACACCAGTCTACATGTGTCAGCTAGCCTATCACACCAGTCTACATGTGTCAGCTAGCCTATCACACCAGTCTACATGTGTCAGCTAGCCTATCACACCAGTCTACATGTGTCAGCTAGCCTATCACACCAGTCTACATGAGTCAGCTAGCCTATCACACCAGTCTGCACGTGTCAGCTAGCCTATCACACCAGTCTGCATGTGTCAGCTAGCCTATCACACCAGTCTACATGTGTCAGCTAGCCTATCACACCAGTCTACATGTGTCAGCTAGCCTATCACACCAGTCTACATGAGTCAGCTAGCCTATCACACCAGTCTGCATGTGTCAGCTAGCCTATCACACCAGTCTGCATGTCAGCTAGCCTATCACACCAGTCTACATGAGTCAGCTAGCCTATCACACCAGTCTGCACGTGTCAGCTAGCCTATCACACCAGTCTGCATGTCAGCTAGCCTATCACACCAGTCTGCATGTCAGCTAGCCTATCACACCAGTCTACATGTGTGCCCTATCACACCAGTCTGCATGTGTGCCCTATCACACCAATCTGCATGTGTGCCCTATCACACCAGTCTGCATGTGTGCCCTATCACACCAGTCTGCATGTGTGCCCTATCACACCAGTCTGCATGTGTGCCCTATCACACCAGTCTGCATGTGTGCCCTATCACACCAGTCTGCATGTGTGCCCTATCACACCAGTCTGCATGTGTGCCCTATCACACCAGTCTGCATGTGTGCCCTATCACACCAGTCTACACGTGTTGTGTCAGCTAGCCTATCACACCAGTCTACACGTGTTGTGTCAGCTAGCCTATCACACCAGTCTACACGTGTTGTGTCAGCTAGCCTATCACACCAGTCTACATGTGTCAGCTAGCCTATCACACAAGTCTACATGTGTCAGCTAGCCTATCACACCAGTCTACACGTGTTGTGTCAGCTAGCCTATCACACCAGTCTACACGTGTCAGCTAGCCTATCACACAAGTCTACATGTGTCAGCTAGCCTATCACACCAGTCTACATGTGTCAGCTAGCCTATCACACCAGTCTACATGTGTCAGCTAGCCTATCACACCAGTCTACATGTGTCAGCTAGCCTATCACACCAGTCTACATGAGTCAGCTAGCCTATCACACCAGTCTACATGTGTCAGCTAGCCTATCACACCAGTCTACATGTGTCAGCTAGCCTATCACACCAGTCTACATGTGTCAGCTAGCCTATCACACCAGTCTGCATGTGTCAGCTAGCCTATCACACCAGTCTACATGTGTCAGCTAGCCTATCACACCAGTCTGCATATGTCAGCTAGCCTATCACACCAGTCTACATGAGTCAGCTAGCCTATCACACCAGTCTGCATGTGTCATTCTCTGCTGCCTCCACTCTGCTGCTTCATGCTGCTGCCTCCACTCTGCTGCTTCATGCTGCTGCCTCCACCCTGCTGCTTCATGCTGCTACTACTGTAGCTTGTGCTTTCTGCTCTCACCACAGGGGTAAGGCTAAGAGAATCATCAAGGACTCCAGCCACCCAAACAACTGCCTCTTTGAACTGCTGCGGTCAGGCAAGCGATACCGGAGTCTCAAGGCGAGCACAGAAAGACTCAGAAGAAGCTTCTATCCCCAGGCCATCAGGCTGCTCAACGAACAATAAACACTATGCAACAACCATCAAATGCACACAGCACACACATCCACACGCACACACTCACTTTAAACAAACAACACACTGCAGCACCCACTCTCCACACTTTATATCACACAAACACACTTTACACTTTATATTTATTGGTAAAGGATTTGCACTACAACTCGTACACCTTACTGTAAATTGTACCTAAATTGTACCTCATCCCATTTCTGCTTTGCACTATATAGTATTGTATATTAGTACATTGCATAGTATATTGTATATCGTATGGTAACTCAGTTACTTCTATTCTGCATCGAACATTGTACATATGTCTATACTGAACACTGTGACCTCTATTTTTACTTCTTTTTTACATGCTATACTATTTTATCTCATACTTATCTTGTCTAGCACAGTCTCTGGAGCGTAACAGTAAGAAGCATTTTGTATAAAAGTATTCTGTACTTCTGTATGACAACTATTAAAGAAACTTGAACTTGAAACTTGAAACCCCAGCCAGCATCCACCTGGGCTCTGTTTCTCATGTTTGTCTGGCTTTAAATTAGGCTTAGGTTGCAGGGAGTGATGCCAGAGCCTAGTTGATACCATGTTAATTATGTTTATTCATGCTCAATACAATGTCAATACGCAAGTTGTCTGTCTGAACTGCGAATCTGAGTTATACTTTACCTCGCATGTCAACCCCTCTGGGTCCTCCTCTCCTCTGCTGTTTGTCAGGGGTACTTTGAACAACACTAGATAGCTTAAGGCGGAGTCACCAGCGTCACTGAACCGCCGCCATCTTGCTCCAGTTAGCCTTGAGTGAGAGTGAGTGAGCTGCACAGACAAAAATACTCATAACTCGCTGAAATATTGACGGATTTACAAACGGGTTGGTTTGCTATAAACATCAAAGATGTAGTTATGATACTGCATACTTATAAAAAAAAATCTTTTTAAAGATTTTTTTTTTTACAAACCGCTTGAATCATAGCCACGTTAATAATGCTTGTAATGAACCAAACCGTTTGTAAATCCGTCAATATTTCAGCGAGTTATGAGTATTTTTGTCTGTGCAGCTCACTCTCACTCAAGGCTAACTGGAGCAAGATGGCGGCGGTTCAGTGACGTCGCTCTCCATTGGCCGGCAGCGCGGGCAAGCTATCTAGTGTTCTATATATATCTATGGTTTGAACCCCTCAGGGTCCTCCTCCTCTGCTGTTTGTCAGGGGTTTGAACCCCTCAGGGGCTTCCTCTGCTGTCTGTCAGTCCTCCTCCGCTGTGTCTATTGTCAGGGGAGGATACGTGGGAAGCACATGGCGGCACCTGAGCGAGACAAAGTGCTTTTACCCAGGGAGCCGCAGCCACAGGCGACACGCAAGATATGATCCAAGCTATTGAACCACCGTGTCTCCTAATGGATACACACTACTTTATCTAGAAGCCCACGAAGAGCCTGTTGAAACCCAAACGGGAACGTTAATGCCGGTCATTCAATAATTCATGGTGCTGATGGCCTGTCATTTAAAAAAGAAATGCTGAGCGAGGGAAAACGGATCAATGCATCGGTTTGTTCTACACGCCCTTGTGGGGAAGTAGAGTAGGGTAGGGTAGGGTAGCGTGAATATTTTCCCTAAGCGCGTTGTACTTCCGCGTTCGGTTTGCGCAATCTGATTGGCCACTGACGTTTCTGGTCATGTGACATGTGCGCCAATCGTGTGACGCCTAGTTCTGCCACCGGTTAAGCTTAGGCGACTCTTTCGAAGTTGGTTAAGGTTAGAGTTTGTCTTAGAGCAGGGCGATAGAACACCAGCCCTGATTCCAAACTCTAACCTTAACCAACTTCGAAAGAGTCGCCTAAGCTTAACCAGTGATAAACTAGGCGTTAGGTAGTTTGCAGGCTGTTAGACCCGGAAATAGGCGCAGAACTAGGCGTCACACGATTGGCGCACATGTCACATGACCAGAAACGTCAGTGGCCAATCAGATTGCGCAAACCGAACGCGGAAGTACAACCCGCTTAGGGAAAATCTTCATGCGGTAGGGTAGCGTAGGGTAGAGTAGCGTAGAGTAGAGTAGAGTGTAGAGTAGAGTAGAGTGTAGAGTAGAGTAAAGTAGAGTAGGGTAGGGTAGAGTAGAGTAGAGTAGAGTAGGCTACTATCTGTAGTAACTGTAGAAAAATAGACTGTATTGGGTAAAAAACAGCATCAAGTCCCATAATAAGCCATCAGGAAATATATGAGTTAGCTGGTAATCTCCATTGAAGTGAAGGGGTACCAAATTAAAAAGGAAATGAACCCAATCAACTTACTAATAATGTACTAATGTAATCTATTGCTTGTTATTATAAAAGTGTTATTGTCGAGACAGAAAGTATTACTATTGTGGATGTAAGTGCATTAAAGCAATTTCTGCAGAAAGGGGGTGGGGAGGAGGTGGGGGAGCTTGAAGGTACTGTATGAGTCTGCACTTTGACCCTTTTAAGGCAGGGCATCTACTACACATCAGCTCCAATAGCAGAGTGGAGTTGAAGGGATTACATTAGACTGATGGATGACATCATGCATTGACTTGACATAAACGGTGTGATCAAATCTAAAGTAATATAAAAGTTTAACACTAAAATAAAAAAAAGTTCTCTAATGATTCATTTCCAGACCCCCTTTTTCCATTATTTGGGTTATTGTTAATAATAATAATAATAATAATAATAATAATAATAATAATAATAATAATAATAATAATAATAATAATAATAATAATAATAATAATAATAATAATAACTTCGTATTATATAGCGCCTTTCATAAGACCCAAGGTCGCTTTACATAGGAGGGGGGGGGGAACGACAAATTAACAAACATAGTGGACAGACACAACATATACATATAAGGTGAGAAATTAGGGGTTAAAGGCCAGGTTGAAGAGGTGGGTTTTGAGCAGTTTTTTTTAAATGAGTCCAGAGTTGGGGCGGTGCGGAGTTCTGCGGGGAGGGAGTTCCAGAGGGTGGGAGC
>NC_140171.1:9376906-9425228 GCF_963971535.1 Notolepis coatsorum
TACACTGTGCTGCGTGTGTTTAGTGGGAATCTCTCAACCACACTAAGCTCAGTCATCGAGAGGCCATCGTTCAGTTTGACTCCAGTCTACCCCCATACCTTAATGGAGAGTGCCCCTGTCTTTAATACGCTTACCTTACTAAATACCATTCAAACTGCTGTTGATGTTGAAAAGGGGTGTAAAATACTCCATGGACTTGAAAGTTGCTAGTTACTCAACCTTCTGAAAAGTGTGTGTTAAACCACACTCTACTAGAAGCGCCACACGCCAATCTTCCGCATTCAGCTGGGTGCGCTTGTTATGAACTCCTGGGTGCTCCCGGTTGCTGCACGAATTTGAACAGCTTGTTGTAGTAGATTAATACAGTAACATTAGTGAACATAAATGACATTTGAGTTTCACAAGGGTGAATTACTTACGCCTAGTGACTTTCAAGTTTCATGGAGCATAGGCGGCTAGGTGGCGCAGTGGGCAAGGCGCTCGCCACCAACGCAGGAGATGCTGGGTTCGAGCCCAGCTCTCGGCGTTGCTACCAGCTTGGCTGGTCGTTCATACTAATACAATTGGCAGTATTAGGGGGTGGGAAGCTGGTGGGTGGCGATCGGACGTTGTGGACAGCGACTCCTACAGGTCGGTTGGTGCGCCTGCGCAGTAGAATCAGGAAGCGACGAGGGCGGCGTGTCCCTCCCATGCAGACCCTCGCCGCTGAGAGATCGCGCTGTGCAGGTGAAAAGATGCGACGGCTGCCTCCTCGAGTACCGGAGGGGACACGTGATGCAAGGCTTCGTCCATATTGCAGCCGGCTTGTGGGAGGCATGGTCTAGCAACGTTCGAGACAGGGGAGGGTAGAATTGGACAATACGAAATTGGGGACGGGGGAAGGTGTGACAGGTGGACTGAGACCTATCAAAACATAAACTGTATACACTTATGAACACAGAACTAGCTAAACACAGGCACAATCTCTAGTAATGGTGAGAAGTCGAAATCAGACTGATATGGTCCTTTAAGTGAAAGATCAGAGAGATTGGGCAACAAACGAAGCATCATAATAAACAGTGCTTAACCTTTTCACTACCACACTACAGAAGGTTAACCCTTTCACTACCACATGTAGTGTGGTTGTGAAAGGGTTAACCCTTTGTCGTATGGCAGTGAAATAGTTAACCGTCTGTATTGTCGCCGTGAAAGGGTTAACCCTTTGGTAGTGTGGCAGTGAGTGTAAATGGACTGCATTTATATAGCGCTTTTATCCAAAGCGCTTTACAACTTGTGCCTCACATTCTTTAGAAGTCTTTAGAAGTCTTTATTTGTACCACATATTGCTACATTGTCATGCAGCGAACACACAAATGCGAGATGGGCAACACACACACACACACACACACACATGTAACGGGTGTAAAACTCACTCCCCAGAGGCATCCAAACTGAGCGCTTAGGAGGGAATTCCTTTCTTGGCGCAACGGTTTGTGATGTCGCCCGCAGTGCGGACGCCTGGGGTTCGACTCCCACTCAAGGCATGGTCGAATTCGTGGCAGGGGCGAGTTGCCTCTGTTACACTGGTGCCGTGACCCGGATGCCTTGGGTGGTGTGAGTTTAGGGGGGGGTGAGTGTAACGGGTGTAAAACTCACTCCCCAGAGGCATCCAAACTGAGCGCTTAGGAGGGAATTCCTTTCTTGGCGCAACGGTTTGTGATGTCGCCCGCAGTGCGGACGCCTGGGGTTCGACTCCCACTCAAGGCATGGTCGAATTCGTGGCAGGGGCGAGTTGCCTCTGTTACACACACACACACACACACACACACAGGAACACACAGGAACACACACGCATGCATTTTTTGGTTTGCCAATGACATTTCCTCTCTGCCCTTTACCCATCCCGTCATCCTTCCCCCCAAGGACAGCCTGGAGCAGACACGGGCTGCGAAGTGGGGCCGCACCCAGGGACCAATCCAAGTGCTCCTGTCCGTCTTCGTCAGGGACGCAACAGCGTTAGCGATCTATTCTGCATGTTTTTCCTTTGGGTTTATCTCTTTTTCTGGAGGGGAAACCCTTGCGAGCACGGGGAGAACATGCAAACTCCACACAGAAAGGCGGAGGAGGGGAGAGGAGGAGGGGAGGGAGAGGAGAGAGGAGAGGGAGAGGAGAGGAGAGGAGAGGAGAGGAGGGGAGAGAGGAAGAGGAGGAGGAGGGAGAGGAAGAGGAAGAGGAGGAGGGAGAGGAAGAGGAAGAGGAGGAGGAGGGGAGAGGAGAGGAGAGGGAGAGGAGAGGAGAGGAGAGGAGAGGAGGAGAGAGAGGAAGAGGAGGAGGGGAGGAGGAGAGAGAGGAAAAGGAGGAGGAGGGAGAGGAAGAGGAGAGAGGAGAGGGAGAGGAGAGGAGAGGAGGGGGAGAGGAGGAGGAGGAGGGGAGGAGGAGGAGGGGAGGAGGAGAGAGGAGGGGAGAGGAGGAGGAGGAGGGGAGGAGGGAGAGGAAGAGGAGGAGGAGAGGAGATACCCCACCTGGGTTCCTGGCAACCGGGACCCCCAAGTGGGATTCGAACCCAGGACCTTCTTGCTGTGAGCCGACAGGATGTTAACCACTGCACCACTGTGTCAACCATTCACCAATTCACTCACACATTCTCACAGAGACAGCGGAGGCAACCATGCACACAGTGCCAACATGCTCATCGGGAGCAGTTAGGGGTTAAGTGTCTTGCTCAAGGACACTTCGACACGCTGCCGGGAGGAGCCGGAATCTAACCGGGAAGCGGCTATGCCTTCTACAACGCTGTTCGGTTTCCGGGTTCCTCTGATTGGACACTGACCTATGCTATTACGCCCCCCTTTACACTCTCGCGCTGTGCGGTCACGTGGGCTTAGTGGCCAATCAGAGGAACCCGGAAACCGAACAGCGTTTGTAGAAGGCATAGACGCAACCGGCAACCTTCTGATTACCAGACGACCGCTCTACCTCCTGAGACCCTGTCGCGTGTGTATGTCTTCATGTGTAACAACATGTAAGGATGTGTACTGTATGGATGTGCAGGCATGCATGTGATGTACATCACAATATAAAGACTCTAATTCCTCCGGCAAAGTTCACGCGGAGGTCAGATTAAAAACAGCCCATGTGCTCATTAATTACTAAAAAGCTCTTCCGCTTGTCGTGGAGTTTTAACTCTATAAATTATTAGTTATGACGAAGTAGAAACGTTTCAAGGAAGGTGGAACCATTGACATATTGTTTTATTAGCCAGTTTGCATGTGTTTTGCCGCTGGTATGTAACCAGGCTTACGCGACTGGAAAGTCTTTGATCTTTGTCAGCAAAGCGCTGCACTGTTGGGTCAAATAAAATCACATGTCACACAAACAACGATTCGAATATTCAAACAATTAAAACTTCTTTGAATTTCTGCGTGAATCCTCATCCAGTTTTTGGGGGTAAATATTCTATCTCTGTGTAACCACCTTACCTACAGTACCAGAGCCAAGGGCCGGGACATTCCCTGTCGACCTACTTGCAGCAACCCGTGGAAACTGGTTTTAGGGTAAAGGAACACGCTTCATACAGGGAAGTTACATGTAATATTTAGAGTGTTGTGCCTTTATTGTCGAGGGACAGGTACTGTTAACATGCTACCTCTGCTGATGACAGATCGTAAACAGACAGTTCAAGTTGCATGTTTTGTTTTTTATTGTCACATCACATAAGGTACATGTACATTACGGTGAAATGCTTGGTTCTGTATGAGCATCCTAAGATTGTGCTTCATACAGTAAAAAAAGTTAAAAGAATAAGGACCATCAAAATATACAATATACAAAACTAAAGTACAAAATGCAACAAATGCAAAAATGAGGTCAATGTTCAACATTTCAAGCTGAACCAATGTTTTATATTGCAAAGTATCACACAGTCTCCATAATAAAGTATCGGCGGTGCGTTAGAAGCAGGGAGGGGGCTGGGAGGGGGCGGGGAGGGGACAGGGAGGGGGTGAGGAGGGGGCGGGGCCAACACCACCTCTGCAGTCTATTACAGCATGTTGATGCATCTAATACAATGACCAGATGTCTTCAACAGTTCCCTAATCCAGGTTCCCACACTGCAGGGCAACACAACAGACACACACACACACACACACACACACACACACACACACACACACACACACACACACACACACACACACACACACACACACACACACACACACACGGGTCCAGATGGGTAATCAGGTCTCTCTGCTGCTGCACTGTGTCTCCTGCGGGGAGCTTTGCAGACCCAGATTTCGAGGCTCATCCCCCGGGATGAGGAGTGGTCGTGGCAGGGGCCTCGTGGTCGGCCATGTGTGAGATTAGATTATTGTAATTCCGGGTCAAACTGTGGGTTTTAGTAACCGACACGATTACTTTATATATAGATCGAGGACCTCGGAGTCTCACAGCTGATACGGTGGGAAATGAGAGGCTTCACGGTCCAGCGGAGGTATTTCCACAGTCCCTGTCTTTTCACAGCTGCGGTGCTGGAGAGGAATAGAGACGTCAATAGAACCACCGGACTAAAAAGACGTAAAGTTAAAGTTAAGGTTTTGCTGCCGGTGTTCTTCTTCTGATCCCGTTCTCAATATTCTTGATCGCTTTTCTATTAGTGTTCAAGTCAAGTCAAGTGTTCTTTTAATAATCCTCTTTTGTCAAATCCTCAGTTGTCATAACAGCACGGAGGAGGGAGAGGGGGAGGGGAGGTACAGAGTAACAGGGAAAAGATAATGGTTAAATAATGATAGAAATAGTGGTAATAATAGAGTAAAACATAATAATAATTATAATAGTGGCATGGCAGTATATTCTATCAATAGTAATAATAATAATAATAATTAGTGCTGTCAGGCGATTAAAAAAATGAATCTAATTAATTACAGGATTTGTAATTAATCAAATTAATCACATTTTAATCGCATAACCATTTTAGGCCTAATATTTTATATTCCATAATCATATTTCAAATTGCATGTGTCCGGATGGCAGAATTCAGTACTGTATCTACAAAACCTTCTGTTTAATCATCTTCCCTTTATTCATTTGCTTAGATTTTTCAGGTCTGGTAAATTTTAGCATAGTGTTATTCAGTAAAAAAATTTATTTGAATTGCTATTCTCATTTGGTTCATTACAATTGACTCAAGCCAAGCCTAGTAACAGACACAGTATTTCTGACACTGGGAATACCTTCCCTGAGATCCATAGATGTCCCTAGAATCAGATACCAAGAACATGCAAATGGACCATTTAAAAAAAAAAGTCTGTAAGTGTTTATTCTACGTTCTTATGGAATGAATGAGATTAAATATTTAAAAAAAAAGTAATATTTTTTTTATATACATTTTGAGTAAATTTTCATAACGCGATAATTTGCTGTGTAATTAATTAATCGAATTAACGCGATAAACTGACAGCCCTAATAATAATAGTATACATGGTATAGTAGCACACTGCGCCAGAGTCCGTACAGTGCTGAGTGTGTAGTCAGACGGTGCTAACACTGTCTCTGTCTGTTTATATCTGCTACATTATGCTCTTTCACACTTTGCTCTGTTCATTTCAGTAGCAACCTGTGATTAGTCATATATCTCTTTACACTACCTTTGTGCTTTCACTTGTTATCATTTATTTTACTGTGTATCTTGTATGTGTTACAATTTTTCTTTCTATTCCTGGCCTATTCACTGTCGACGACAACACCGTTTCTCCTCTGGGACCACAAAGGTTTATTATAGCAGCAAAATAACAATACATTGATAACATTTGACCAAAACTATTGTTTGCTGTTGGTAATCCACAGTATTCAGATTCTGATTCCTTTTTATTGTCACGTCATTCGGTACTTTTTTACAGCAAAAAGGAGTGAAATTCTCTTTGTTGTGGTTCCTCAACCGTAGCATCATCCAATATAATATTAAATAAAATAAAATAAATAGCATAGAATACAAATAAATAAAAAGATTAAATAACAGCAAGATGACTATATACAATTCTAACAAAGTGTGCAGTGTGCAGATAACAGGATGTACAGTATGCAGATATTATACAATGGCATGCAAATTTCTCGATTCTGATTGGCTGAAACAGTCAAGTTAGACGTTGTTATTTATCACAACACACGCTCGTGATCCCAGAACCCGCCCACAACCGAATTACAATCACTCCGCTGTTTGTGGTTTTAGGAATGAAACCAAGATGGCGGACAATAATCTTTATGAATGGATGTATTGATAGCGTCATAACGACTCATTCAAAAACGATTCTGTCACGTGGAATGTGTTAGTTGCTTACACAATGTTGGATTATTAAACCACTACTTAAAAAACCGAACCTTAAAAAATTACAGACGTATCTCCAATCTTCCGTTCCTATCCAAAATATTAGAACGGATTGTCGCAACGCAACTTACTGACCATCTATCAAACAATAATCTTAATGAATCTTTTCAATCTGGCTTTAGAGCCTTACACTCCACCGAAACGGCGGTTACCAAAGTCACAAATGACTTACTGCTCTCTCTTGACTCAAACCTAACTTCTGTGCTCTTATTGCTTGATCTCAGTGCAGCCTTTGATACTATCGATCATTCCACCCCTAGGCATGCTCTAATTCTCATAACACAGTCCTGCGCGTGATGTAATGCTTAATTACACTATATCAAATATAAATAACAAAATGGCTATGTACAGTTCCAACAAGAAAATACGCACATACGTAATGTGCAATGAGCAATGTGCAATAATGGCAATGTGCAATAAGTATGTCATGGTAACAAAAGATGTCTGTGCCCACAGATGGCGCAGGGGTTAAAACCCTGCCTGTTGACTCACATGTGGGTCTGGTCGTCTAGTCCTGCTGGCCTAGAATCTGATCCCAGCGGAGCGCTCTGCGTTGTATCTCAGCCTCGCTGCTGCTTCACTACAAGAGACTAATGGGAGTGGGCTTTTCTCTCTGAAGGAAAAAACAGACATGGGCAAGATTGAGAATCCTTGTTTGGTAGTAGAATGTCTGAGTTAACTATGTTTAACTATGTCTCCTGTGTCTCCCTGAATGGCAGGACCGAGGACGTATGTTGAGACAATGGGATTTTTTTTTGTATCCACTTTTTTCTCATCTTTTTCTCTTTTTCTCCCATCCCAATTCCACTGTGCCAATTCTTCCCTCCCCTGTCTTGAACGTTGCTCGCATATGCCCCCCACTGGCCGGTTGTAGGGAGGATAGAAGCCTTGCATCACGCGTCCCCTCCAATACACGAGGAGGCAGCCTGTCACATCTTTTCACCTGCCAGCGCGGACTCTCATTGGCGAGGTGTAACGTGTGGGAGGCTCACACTGCCCCCGCCATTTCCTGTCTCTGCTGTGCAGGCGTCCCCCAACCGACCTGTAGGAGTCGCTGTCCACAACGTCCAGATTACCACCCATCGACTTCCACCCGCTAACTCTGCCAATTGAGTTAGTATGATGGCTGGCCAAAGCCGGAGGCAACGCCGACAGCCGGAGTCGAACCCGGTGTCTCTTGCGTTGGTGACGAGCGCAATGTCCGCTGCGCCACACAGCCGCCCAGGGGGGGGGGGGGGGGGGGGGTTGCCATACCGGTACTAGTCTAGAATTTCACACACCAAAAGATTGTATTTGCCAATTTTCAAAACTCTTAATAAAACGAAAGTAACATTTCTTTGTTGTAACCTGATCTCTGAGTGACGGTACCTGGTGAGTCTGTCAATATTTAAAAATGATATACTATATATTTACAAATTATTTCGTTTTTATACTAAGCAAAAATCCAAGTTGTCTCAACAAACTTCCTAGGCCCAGTCAAGGCTGCTATACTGGAAGCACAGTCACCCTCCACAGTGAGGTGTTGGTACGGCCACACGACACATGTTCAAACCGTGCTGGTGGAGTGTTAGAGTGTTTTAACTGCGTGATGCGTTCCAACCTCTCACAGAACATAACGGCCGTGTCTTCTAGCCTCCTCCCAGCGGCACAGTGAAAGGCTGCGTGGGTAATTTGGTCGCTCTGAACACAATGTTAGCTGACAAACATGTCTCCTGACTCGCCAGAAAGCAGCCAGCTATAGGTCTACATGTGTGGAGGGAGAGAGTGGGGGCCTCTTGGCAGTGTGTGTGACATCACACAGTGGATGACCTGGTTACTGTGTCAGGAAAGCCTGCTGTCTGAAAGGAAGTCCAATACTATACTGCCAGTACAACTATAGACCTGGAAACAGACTGCAGACACATAGTATATAGAGACAGGTTTCTTGTTCATAAACATACCGTGTTTGAGCCAATCAGCAACACCCTCTGAATCACGTGACTGAGTTGCCCCCTACCTGCACTGAGCTGCTGCTCTAAAACAGTACAACAGGACTCTATGGAGAAACCATGACACTCCCCTGACTAAAAGTATAATGGAGCTCTATGGAGAAACCATGACACTCCCCTGACTAAATGTATAATGGAGCTCTATGGAGAAACCATGGCACTCCCTGACTAAAAGTATAATGGAGCTCTATGGAGAAACCATGACACTCCCCTGACTAAATGTATAATGGAGCTCTATGGAGAAACCATGACACTCCCCTGACTAAATGTATAATGGAGCTCTATGGAGAAACCATGCCACTCCCCTGACTAAAAGTATAATGGAGCTCTATGGAGAAACCATGACACTCCCCTGACTAAAAGTATAATGGAGCTCTATGGAGAAACCATGACACTCCCCTGACTAAAAGTATAATGGAGCTCTATGGAGAAACCATGACACACCCCTGACTAAATGTATAATGGAGCTCTATGGAGAAACCATGGCACTCCCCTGACTAAAAGTATATTGAGCTCTATGGAGAAACCATGGCACTCCCCTGACTAAATGTATAATGGAGCTCTATGGAGAAACCATGACACTCCCCTGACTAAATGTACAACAGGGTTCTATGGAGAAACCATGACACCGTTCCATGGACTGTTCTCTCCTGTTCTGCCTCTTCCTGTGTCATTATGTGTTCTCCTTGTCTCTCTGTGTTCTTTCTTTTCTCTCTCTCATTCTCTTTCTCACTCTCCTTCACGTTCCCCTGTTATTTTAGAGTTTAGTTTCAAGTTTCAAGTTTGTTTATTATTTGTCACATATAAAATACATGTACTTTACGGTGAAATGTTTGGTTCTGTATGAGCCCCTGAAAGTGTGCTTCATACAGTAAAAAAGTAAGTAAAAGAAGAGTACAATCTAAGTACAATGAGTAAAAATTTGTAAACAATGAGGTACAAATGCAAAATATATTTAAAATAGATAAATATAATGTAGTGTTAAAGTGTCTAACATGAGTGTGAAGGTGAGTGTTTGTTTAAAGTGAGTGTGTGTGCATGTGGATGTGTGTGCAATGAGTGTAGATGATGGGTTGTTACATAGAGTCATTGAGCATCCTGATGGCCTGGGGATAGAAGCTCCTTCTGAGTCTCTCTGTACTGACCATGAGACTCCGGTAGCGCTTGCCAAAGAGGCAGTCTTTGGTTATTATCTTAGCCTTGGCCCTGCAACGGTTGGTTTAAATGTCCTGGAGTGTGGGAAGCCCACCTCCAATTGTGCGTTCGGCTGAACGGGCCACTCTCTGTAGTCTGCTGCGGTCCATGTGCGGTGCTATTCTCAAACCAGGAGGTGATGTTACCAGTCAGGATGCTCTCTATTGTGCATGAGTAGAAGTTCTTAACACTTTAATCGCCATGGGTTAAATTCATAATTTACCATCCCCTCGCCAGCTCTATTTGTCTATGGAGAAGTTCCCCTTCTTTGCAGGGCTATAACTTTTTTAATTCTATTGCTAAACTGCCATTATTATGGCCCATTCAATGTCCTATATGTATTGTTCAGGGTGTAGCAACGTTAAACTTTTTCATTCACATATTCATACTAAAATATGGTCTAAAGTATAAGTATGTTTTTATTGTTTTCTGCAGCTTTCTTCAGAACGTGATTTATAGCCCCAAATGCATTATATTGATGATCAAATACAGTTTGGTAGGAATCTGTGCGAGATAAAAGATTTCAACTGCACGTACTTCTAGAAGTTTCTACGCATCATCTGATGTTGACCGGATGGGCGGGGGATCGTTTATAATTCCGTGGGCAGCGTTAGATGATTCATCCAGAGTGGGTCATATGTTCATCAGATCAGTTAGTATAGAAAACGTTAGAAAATAACGCTGAATCTTACCGTGGCTTCCTCGCGCGGCTGGCAGATGAGCGTGGAACAGATTTTTTTCTATTACGGGATGTAGAAATGCCCGATCCATTTCCAGGTTGTATAATAGTATATACGTCCAAATAACGTTGTTTATTGAGTTAGGGCGAGCGATCTATTATCCAGTGTTTCAAAATGGAGTCACAGGAGCTATAGCGAGTGGTCGGACCACATATGGAGTGAGCATTACCGGTTCAAAGGTTAATATCCGGTTGGCGATCTGCCGATCGGCCACCAGATGGCGCTCTTGAACCGCTAGAGAGTTGAGAGGAGATCAGCAGTGTGTCTCAGGGCTCCGGAAAGGAAATATGATTTCGATGACAGATTTTTGAAATATTGACATCAAAGACGAGTTACGGCGTCTTCGGCAGAATGAGCATGGCTCGGAATGACGTGAAAACTCGTCCGCAGCGATCATAGTGTTAAGCATCTTCTGACTCACTTTGAACTTCCTTAGGCGCCTAAGGAAGTAGAGGTGCTGCTGTGACTTCTTCACTGTCTTTACTGTTTACTGTCTTGTTGTAGGTTCACTGTTTTGGTATTAGTGTGTTTGTAGTCTTCTTGTTTTGTCTCAGTGTCTGGTATTTGGTTGTCTTGTCTTCCATAGTTGTAGTTCCTTGTTTTGCTTCCTGTAGTTCTTTGTAAGTCTGTTTCCCCTCCCAGGTGTCTCCAGTTGTAATCATCCCAGCAGGTGTTTCTTGTTTGTCATTTGTTCCTGTGTGTTTGAGTTCCTTGTTTCCTGTTCTCTGTGTTGGTCCATTGTCTATGTTCCCCAGTGTTTCTTGTGTCATGCCTTCTGGTTATTGTGAGTATGTTAAGTAGTAGTCTTGTCTTTTTGTTCAACACCCTTGGACCTGCCATCTGCCTGAGTCCTATTTCACCACCCCCACCTGTGACTGTCATTTTGCCAAATCAGCATGGCTGTGAGTGAGTCTTTCACCTTCTACATATCTAGCTTTGGCATGGATTGATTGTTTAGATCTCTAGCATGGCTAACGAATGCAAATATATTGTTTCCCCCGTTGTTCTGCCCAGGATTATGTTCCTTTTTGCCTCTTTGGAGCGTGTGAACCTTCATTTTAAGGTTACTTTCTCCAACCAGTTTTCTTGGTTCCTGCTAGGGGTGTAACGGTACACAAAAACCACGGTACGGTACGTACCTCGGTTTTGAAGTCAAGGTTCGGTACGGTTTTCGGTACAGTGGGGGAAAGTTTGGCTTTCCATGTTCCACTCAGGGGTGATGTAGTGTGCAGTAACTAATTGTACTTGTAGGGCTGTCGACGAATATTCTATATTGAAATTAATAATCGACTTGTAAAAAAAATTATAATTATATTAGATTGTGAAAAAAAACAGCCCCTGGTGGGCGGTCGTTAGTGGTTAACATACCGTTGTATTCGTTCGGTATACACTACACAGCCGTTCGGTACGGTACACACTGCAACTTGTTCGGTACAGATGCGTGTACCTTTACACCCCTAGTTCCTGCTGAAACAAATCTTGGCGATATTAGAGGACAAGGCACTAAAATATTTTTGAAATGGAAAATCTAAAGATGGTGGTGCATGGCATGAGTCCATCACTTTTCAGGTTCATGCCATTGCAGAACTTGAGCTAACCTTGTTTTAATCATTTTGGTGTAGTTAAGGTAGAGGCAAAAATCCTTGAAGGAGACAAAATCAAACGCACCCATACTATAGTTTATATTGTATCCAAATGAATGGAAGCGGATACGGACCAGTAAAAGTAGAATGTAGGTGAATTGAGCTTGACTTCTCTTTTCAGAGTAAAATGCACATGGCTGTAGTAGATTCTGTGAAGTCTGCTCCACAGAGATGGTTATGTATATTCCTTACGATAACTCTTTCGTCTCTGCAGCTTTTCAGTCATGAAAGATTAAACTGGATGAAACTATTTTGAAAACACTCAAGAGTTCTGTGTCTCAGTCGGGCGTGCAGTTGGTGCCCAGCGTGGAGTTCTGGTACCCAGCGTGGAGTTCTGTTCTCGTGGTTCACTTACATGCCATGCTTGCCACGGGAGCTTTTTAAGACTGGTTCCTTTTTTTTAAGAAGTACTTCCAGTTTTTCTTTTTAGCAGAGGAAGTTTCATCTGTTCAGAGTAAAAGGAACCTCTCGTGAGGTCGGCGAGGGGACTGATTACATTCCACTCTTCTAGTTACATCCATCGCCGTGGGTTCGCTCTCACTGCACGTCTGACATCATTTAAGGTGTTCGTCTCATTTATTTATGGAATCTCATTTAGCTTTTAACCCGACACGTTTAATACACGGTTGGATACACGAGGAATGTAGGAATGAAACCGATGTAGGTCAGATTAAAATAAGACTGGGGAAAAGTTGGCTGGTGGTGCTCTGCTGGGGGGGTGACAGTGAGTCCCCTGTTGTGTGTTTACTTAGAGTAGATTCATGGTTCACAGTCATGTCATTATCTGATTATGACATAACAATGCCATGTTCATATGCTGCATGGTTTAATTCCTAATTCTTTTCTTCAGGCAAATACGGAACATCTCATCTGGAGGAAAGCCCCTCCCCCCACCCCCTCTGAGGAGCTATAGCCAAGATGAGGAGCACATTCAGCCTATATAGACTTATTCCCCCACAACACGCCACAAATCGTCTTTTCAGCCAGTAGCCATCGGGCTCCACAACCGTGGGAAAGGACTGCTGCCAATAGTTGAGAGAGCTAACGGCTGTAGAACTTGTTAGAATTGTTAGGATTGTCTGACACTTGATTACTAAACACTGCAGACTCTGGCACAGTGTACCATATATACCCTGTATATTATTGATGGAATATACTGCCATTTATTCCAAATCAAATGTATTTGTATCGCCCGAGATCACATGGAATTGCCCCCTTGGGCTTAACAAGTCAAGAAGAAACGTCACAATATAACCAGAACAGAAATTACCATAAAATCCATATATGCAACACACTATTGTGTTCTACTCTCTAATTTCCTGTACCCCCCCCCCCCCCCCCCCCATGCTGCTATGACCTGTATTTCCCCAAAAGGATTAATAAAGGAACACTTGACTTGACTGGGACATTATCTGTGGTTCTTTGTACTGTGACTGCATGGGTTTCAAAACCCAGTTCACGCTATGCTGTCACACATGATGTAACACTGTTTCTCTCATCGCATTCCTGTGTGTGTATATACACATCTGTAAAAACACTACCGGCATTTGTTAAAACATAGAAAAAAACTCTTCTAAATTTTCTTTTATTTAAACGGGCACGTCAAATTGCCTGGGGGGGGGACACACACACACAAAAAAGAAACTTAAAACATCACATCAAACAACCAATTAAAATGACAAGGTATGTAATGAAGCGGACCAGACAAATTACAGTTGCAGGTGTGTGTGTAAACAACTCTGCAAAAGTAGTGAGTGACATTACTGAGTGACATTTGTCCACTTTCAAAAGTATTTTCCAACTGCTGGGAGCAGCAATATTTAGTTTTCTACTATGCAAAAATCCAAATCGTCTCAAACTTCTTAGGCCCAGTCAAGGCTGATGTATCAAAAAATATTGACACTCACCAGGTACCGTCACTGAGATCGGGTTACAACAGAGAAATATTACTTAAGAGGATATTTGAGAACCTATTACGGGGTATCTTAATGGACTCTAGGCAAATCGGCTCTAAATCATATCAGAGTTCTGAAACAGAAAATATGCTAATATCCCCAGAGTGACTCTCTCTCTCTGGATACTGTCCAGAGGTGACTGTAGAGCCGTCTGCTGCAGCGTAGCGGGGGACGAATTAGTGCCAGAGGTCCAACCATGGAAAATAAGCTCAATGTCACTCGAGTAAACAGGGTTTAAGGCGTAATCCTGACCGTTGTAAACAATGCATGGGCTTGATTATGTGGGGACAGCTTTAAAAAAGGGGATTTTGTTTTCCAGTATTCCTTAATTGTTTATTTGAGATTCTAGGACGGGCGCCAGATTACTTCCACAGCAGCAGTAGGTGTCTCTCTGTGTTCACAGTGAACAGATTACTTCTACAGCAGCAGTAGGTGTCTCTCTGTGTTCACAGTGAACAGATTACTTCTACAGCAGCGGTAGGTGTCTCTCTGCGTTCACAGTAAACAGATTACTTCTACAGCAGTAGTAGGTGTCTCTCTGCGTTCACAGTAAACGCATTACTTCTACAGCAGCGGTAGGTGTCTCTCTGCGTTCACAGTAAACAGATTACTTCTACAGCAGCAGTAGGCGTCTCTCTGCGTTCACAGTAAACGGATTACTTCTACAGCAGCAGTAGGCGTCTCTCTGCATTCACAGTAAACACATTACTTCTACAGCAGCAGTAGGTGTCTCTCTGCATTCACAGTAAACAGATTACTTCTACAGCTGCAGTAGGTGTCTCTGTGCGTTCACAGTAAACAGATTACTTCTACAGCAGCAGTAGGGTGTCTCTCTGCGTTCACAGTAAACAGATTACTTCTACAGCAGCAGTAGGTGTCTCTCTGTGTTCACAGTAAACGGATTACTTCTACAGCAGCGGTAGGTGTCTCTCTGCGTTCACAGTAAACAGATTACTTCTACAGCAGCGGTAGGTGTCTCTCTGCGTTCACAGTAAACAGATTACTTCTACAGCAGCAGTAGGCGTCTCTCTGCGTTCACAGTAAACAGATTACTTCTACAGCTGCAGTAGGCGTCTCTCTGCGTTCACAGTAAACGGATTACTTCTACAGCAGCAGTAGGCGTCTCTCTGCATTCACAGTAAACACATTACTTCTACAGCAGCAGTAGGTGTCTCTCTGCATTCACAGTAAACAGATTACTTCTACAGCTGCAGTAGGTGTCTCTGTGCGTTCACAGTAAACAGATTACTTCTACAGCAGCAGTAGGGTGTCTCTCTGCGTTCACAGTAAACAGATTACTTCTACAGCAGCAGTAGGTGTCTCTGCGTTCATAGTAAACAGATTACTTCTACAGCAGCAGTAGGTGTCTCTCTGCATTCACAGAGTAAACAGGGCGTATAGCGTTAATGTAAAGAACACCAGATTACTTCTGCTGCGTCCTCGGCTCTGCTCCTGGTCCCCCACTGCAGACGGCAACGTCGTGAGAACTAGTTTGGGGCACATCTCACCAAGATCTCGCATGTTAATTTATTTATCTCTCTGAGTGCCCGTCTCCTAGCGCTGACTAAGGGCCCTTTCTCACTCACTCTATTCGTTTCTATTTCGTTCCGTTCTTCCCGTACCGAGATCTGATCCGAACTCTCCCCCCCCCCTCTCCCCCTTCTAGTTTGTGTACACACTTCATTCTGGGTGCGCTCTGGGTTTTGTTTACGGTTTGCGTTTTGAGCTTGTAAGCTTGCCGTAGTCGATGATGTCACGCTCGAAATGTAAACACAGGAAGTGTTCACACGGAGACTGGAGAATGGATGTTGATATAAAGATACAAATAACTAATAAATATGAAGTTATATTTGAACCTCTGTTGTCAAGCCTTGTCAATATAACCCACCCCCATTTTCTCACGAATGGAACTCTGTTGTAGAGTCCGCTTTTGATCGTTTTGCAGCGTTAACAATAACGCTAAGCTAACGGCTAACGCTAACGTTACTGCAACATACTAGTAACTCGCATCGATTATATTGAATGTCATTGATCTACTGGTCGACCGAAAATGTAAACGGGAATGTCTTAACACGACTGCGGACTCTGGATGTTGATATAAAATGAACAAATTGCCAATAAATATGAAGTTATATTTTATCACGAATGGATGGTGTTGTAGAGTCCGCTTTTGAGCGATCTACTGGTCGACCACGGCCGACTTGTTGGGCACCACTGGTCTAATAGAAATAAATGCATTCGAACAATGTTATAGACATAGCAATGGCAAACAAAATTTATGACGTTATGTCAGCACCAGGCGCCACGCCCGTGAAAAGGTACAAGCTCGCAAAGCCACACCCCCCGTTCTCCCGGGACCGACCCCGAACCACCTCTGCCAGCTGGTCCCGTTCAGCGGGGGGTGAAACGATTCAGCGCCGTTTCGCACCCCAAAAGTGGTGAGTGAGAACACTGCCCCCCGTGCTCCGGGACGGTGATTCGGTACAAAAGGCTGAGTGTGAAAGCCCCCTAAGGTGATGGATGCCTCGGGGTCTTGGCCAAGATTGCAGTGACTGCTCTACATGCACCACCGAGGCCTTGGATCAGTTACTTACCGTCGTCTGTCCGTGGTCCTGTCAACTGATGTGTCAACGCGGTTTCATTGCTGGGATAAGTACTTCTATTCTATTCACATAATATGCTTACTTCATATATCTACTCTATTCACATATATGCTTACCACTTGTATCTATTGCTATGTCCGCCCACTACAATCACATGAGCTGTCTAACGCCTGTCCCGTCTCCCTGTCCCCCTGTGAGTTGCTGTCCTGGAGTGCTGACCGCAGTGTCGGATGTCCCGTGATGAAGGCCGGGAGGATGCGACCCTCTCTGCGTGCCCTCCTGTCTCCGGAGGTCTCGTAGTGGTGACCGGAGTGCCGGACGTCCCGCGATGATGTCGGGGAGTTTGCGACCCTCTCTGCGCCGCCCCCTATCTCCCTGTCTCCGGCTGTCCCTGAGCAATGACCGGAGTGTTGAATGTCCCGTGATTGAGACGATTTAAATTTAGTCATTTAGCTGACGCTTTTTTCCAAAGCGGCTTACAGGTTCTGTACAAGAAGTCAGCAGGAAGGGAAGGGTACAACTCTGGCAGCTTCTTAGGGTCAGTAAGATTGTTCATCAAACAGTGTTGAACTTGAGCGCTACAGACTTGAGTGCATAGTAGTATAGAGATACTAGCATAGTAGTACTAGGTAGTAATATAGGTCAGGTAGATTCCTTAGTAGCAAAGTGCATGATGGTAAAAAAACAGTACGAAGGTTAGTAGTTATTTTCTCCATTTGAGATATTGATTGAAGAAATGTGTTTTTTAGTTGACGGATGAACATTTTTGTCTGTCCTGACTGTGATGGGAAGGTTTATTGACTGAAGATACTGGGATTATTTTAGCTGAACCCATAGTAGTGCGTATTATCAACATAGAGGACTACATTACAGCGTCATAGACAAGAATCTTAGCTCTCATGTTCCCAGCTTTAGGTCGGATTCGTTAACCCTTTCACTGCCACACTACATAAGGTTAACCCTTTACTATCACACTACCGACGGTTAACCGGTTTGAGTTTGCATTAGGGTGTACGTTTCGCTATACATTTTTATAGCACAACAGAAGGTGCTAAACAGGTTCCGTCTTCACTACTAGGCATTGTTTTAGACTGAAATAGCCACATAATTATAAAACCTGAAGAGTTAAAAAAATATATAGATTATGTTCAATTATTCATAGCAATATTCTCACATGAATACTTGTACTTGCAAATCTTCCCTGAATTGCTAACATGCTTTTTTTTTTCTTTTTTTTTTTACTGTGCATAATTGGGTACACACTGTATGCTCTGGTAATACTTGCACCGCATGCTATCTTGCAAACGACTCTCAAAGTTTTCATTGTCATCTCGGTAGAAGAAAAGCAGACTCTTCCCCTCCGAGTGCGCTCACGGTGACCGATGGCAGATGTGAGCGAGTTCCTTTTTTGCCTGCCACGCTATAACGGCATGGATTGTACAGTACAGGTATAAACAAGGCCTTGCATTTCAAAACAACCTCTGAAGGCCTTTTCTTTTAAAGGCCTGATCCATAATCCCAGCGTAAACACATGGGTACCCCACCAAAAAGAAAGAAGTAACTTAATGGATGCATGTTGTCATGATCTATTCTAGTGGATTGACTGAACACTAGACAACGGGTAAATAGGACAAACATCGTTGCTGTTTTTAGGCTAAACAGTTTGTTTATAAACATTGGAGTGCAACTGATTATATATATATATATATATTCTGGTTTATGGGCACATTGCTAACTAAGGCTACCTGGCCTACTGTATATTACTACCTACTATGCTAATTATGTCTATACTACTATACAGGGGCGACAGTGGCTCAGGAGGTAGAGCAGTCGTCTGGCAATCCGGAGGTTCCCGGTTCGATTCCCGCTCCTCCCGGGCAGCGTGTCGATGTGTCCTTGAACAAGACACTTAACCGCTAATTGCTCCCGATGAGCAGGTTGGCACCTTGCATGTGTAGCACCCTGAAAATATGGCTATTATTCAGAAGTGCTGACTTTCCTTTTTATCTCCCCTGATGCACCAAGACCTACTAATTAGTCTCCATTAATATTCCCTCGAACAACAACAGGCTCCTCCTTGTTCTACCGGCTGGAATATGGATTATGAACAATAACCCTGGATCATATTCTCCACTCAGTGTTTCCCTTTGGGGCTAGTAGGCGGTACCAGCAGGGGGCGCCGGTGGCAGGCAGAGAGCGTACGAGAGAGACGGAGAAGGAAGCAAGCCAACTGAGACGGAAGTGCGAGGAACCAGCCTCTTCGACATTGGACTTGGATCGGTTCGGTCGTGTCTGGACAGAGCCCCGTAGTGGACCACGGGTGAACGGATTGAACTACGGGTTATCCTATAACAGTAAACGTAGTAGCGTGTTGCATGTTTCCCTACTGAATACCCTAGCGATACAACGAGTTATCCTAGAAGAAATGCGGTATAGCCAAGTGTGGCTTAGGTTAAAGATATTCCCTCTAGTGAGGTGCCCCGCCAGCGTGGCGTGAAGAGGACCGGTGTTTAGAGACACCCTGCGTTATTATATATCACGGCTAGCAGGAGGGCTGTTTGGGACCCAGAGTGTAGCTTCAGTGTCAGTGAGGGCAAGTTTATGGATGCGCGTCGACCCAGCACCGGCTGTCTACAACCAGTCTTCACCGGCGTCAACGTCGGCTCTGCACCGGCTGTCTTCAGTCAACACGGGAGTTCGTCCCGACCAGCAGAGGTCGCCATCACCCAGCACGCGCTCTCCCAGCCCACTACTGCCCCTCTGCTCCAGCCCCGCTTGCTAGCGCCCGTGCCGAGAGCGTTCGACGCCATCTTGCTATCCGGACAGTGGTGGCGCGGCGAGGCCGCCATCTTGGTTGAGTACATTAGGGCTTCGGTGCCCAGGATCTTATTGCACAGTACACAGTGTGATGCGGCCTGCGGGCGAAGCTAACGTTGCTAACTACAGTTCATAGGGGTACCCCATCAACAATATATGCCGGCATTAGTATAGGACTTTTGTTTGGTATTGTGGGCCCACATTTTTTATTTCCTTTGAGTGTGATAACGTGTTGTGTCTTTAATAATAATTTCCCATCCAATCAACCCTTTCCCAGTGGGGAGGTTACAGACTAGAGGTCTTATACATGGTACTGACCCAGACGTGGGCGATGAGTCAAATGCATTAAAGTATATTATTCCTGGTACTAACACAGAGGTGTGTGTAGAATATACGTGGACATAAGGTATTGAGTTACAAATTGGGTAATAGTAAGATTTCATTCTATTTGACCCAGTGCCTTTAAATCTTTGTAACTGACCAGTATAATTAACTATAAAGAATTAGATGGGAGTTCTGTGTGCGTGTCCATTCATGAGCCGTTTAACAACTCTTTTGGTGTGGGTAACGTTAATACAATTAACCCCTTCCTATTCCACCTTTCCCTTTTTATTGTAAGGTTTCTAGTGTCACTGAGGGAGGGTACTGCTTGCGGGGGGAACCAAGTTATTTACTTACAATTCAGTCACTAGGTGTGGGAGGGTCACAGGAGTAATTGGGGGAAGTGGGAGCGTGTTGGGGAGTACTGCTGACCGCCCTGCTGCAGGGGAGGAAGACCAGAGTACCAGACCAGGTTGGTAAATCCCGGGCCCCATCCACTCACACTGCCAGCCTCCAGTTGAAGCTCCAGACTTAAAGACGGAGGTGCAGTCAGACAGAGCTCTACTGTGTCTCGCTACCCAGTGATTGTGCCCACCCGTTCCCACGAAGCAGGGATAATCCACCCTGCTACACATGGTTGCCTCCGCCGTCGGTGTGTGAATGTGTGAGTGAATGGGTAAAATGTAAGTAACAAATTGTAAAGCGCTTTGGATAAAAGCGCTATATAAAAAACAGCCATTCACCATTTACTATACACTCAAGACTGTAGCACTCAAGTTCAACACTGTTTGATGAACCATCTTACTGACCCTTAGCTTCCAGAGTTGTACCCTTCCTGCTGACTTGTTGTACAGAACTTATACTGTAAGTCGCTTTGGATAAAAGCGTCAGCTAAATTACTAAATGCATGGGTTAAAAACTGTGATAATAGGTTATACAAATTCCTGTTCCACCCCAAGTGAAAATCTGCATAAAATGTATACCTAGGTAAATGGAATATTGCTCCACTTCTACAAGGGCTATTTGCATATTCTTGGTATCTAGGAACATCTATGGACCTCAATGAATGTATTCTCAGTGTCAGAGATATTGTGTCTATTACTAGGCTTGCTTAAATTGTGATGAAACAAAGGAAAATATGAATTATGATTTTTCTTTTCATCTTTGACAGTGAATAAAACCATGATAATAATGACCAAACTTAAGAAACTGCCACTGAGCTCATTCAGTAGCCTCTTGAGATCATGTGTACAAAAGATCTAAGGAAATTGATAAAGGGAAGATGATCAAACTGAAGGTTCTGTATATATAGTACTGAATTCTCCCATCCGGACCAATGCAATTTGAAATATTATTATAGAATATAGAATATTATGCTTATACATTACCTTATTATAGCCAATTCGCACATTTATATATATATACATATAGTATCTTTCAAATGGCCGAGTTCAATTTGGATATAGTATCACCAGGCGTGCATAATAACAGATACTGATATTTACTGTAATCGACTGTACTATTTTATTTCCCCCACAGTGTAACCATTTTGAAACTAATTTCAGATCTAATTCTTCCTACATGGTAACAATAGTGTGGAGAAACTGACTGCGTTTCAATATTTGTCAAAAACTTTACCTTTTGTAGCTTATTATCGCGAATCATAACAATTATTGATATGATTCATTCAGAACGCTGAACTTTGAACCACCATAGTATGTGACAGGAAATTTCAACGCTGGCCGATAGCTAGCGATCTCCTCTACAAAAAAAAACTACAATTCCGATGGTTCAACATTTCCATTTCCGGTTCCGGGTCAGAATAGACGATCGCAAATAGAAAACTTAAAATGATATAAGTACACTTTTAACCTATTGCTAAACTATTGCCAACCTAACGTTTTACATTCTACATGCATTTGTGACATAGTAGTGATGTTAATACTTGAAAACGGTTGATTTTAAAATCACAAATTATTTTCATCATTCATAAAAATATGCCTATATGATAATAATGTCAAAAGGGGTCGGTACCGACCCCGTCGAGTGGAACAGGTTAACTGGACTTGATTTGTTTCACATCTACAAAAACATTTCAGAATTCATACATGTTATTCCTCTGATCTAAGACAGTACAAAGACATTAGTGAAAATGAGCAACTCTCCCAAATCCCAAAACTAGAGCTGCTATAACTCAAACTTGTGATGTCATCAAGTATAAGGTCTGTTCCACAGACAATGCATTGGGAAAGATTTTGATAGATGACACTGAGAGACACCCAGGGAAATGTTCTGAGTTCATAAGTAATTTATTTTGCTTCCAGAACGGAGACCACTACTAATAGAATAAAACCCATTTGGATATAAAAAAATATAAAAGGTCCACAAAATCATACATTTTCAATGGAGCAGCTCCAGACTTTATACCTGATGACATAACTAGTTTGACTCTTACTTTTCTGGCTTTGGGAGCGAGAGTAGCTCATGTTCACAGATATTGATTGAACTGCCATGGAGATTAATAACACATTATAATGTTCATAGTTCTTCATACTGTTCCCCTTTAAGAATGTGCCTGAATCACAGACCCGCCACGTCATCCACAGACCCAGCAGCATAGTAATCACTCAAGCCTGAAAACCTAAGACCCAACTTGATCGTCTAACGAGCCAAATAAAACAAGGTCATGTCCCCCCCCAGCAATACAAAGTGAGTCAGAGAAGGATTTGAGATAACTATGTTAACAGGCTTTGACTGCATGTCCCTGTCACCTCTGACTGCAAATTCTGTGGCCAGAGAAGAATTCATCTGGACCGAGCTGGGAGCTATGACACAGGCTGCTGCTTGGTCCCACACACATCACGCTTCCTACAACCAACCTTCCCTCAGTAGAATAAATAATAACATTTTACTGGGTAGATGACGGAAAGAGTCGGTGACACTGCCAGTCTCAACAGACCCAGGCTATAAATCCATGTGGGGGTGCTAGAGGAAAGGTCATGGGGTTGCCAATATCAACAGGTTTCTTCCACTTCATGAATGTTCACAGCTAGTCCTTCGGATGAGACGCTAAACCGAGGTCCTGACTGAGAACCCAGGACGCCTATCGCAAAGAGTAGGGGGGTTCCCCGATGTTCCTGGCCAAATTCCCAATCAGGTCTCTGACATCAAGGCCACCTTAATCATCCCTTCCCCTTAATTGGCTGATATCAATCCCTGTCTCCTGAGCCGTTCAGCCATTGTGTAGTGTGATGTGTGCCTGGTGCCAGTGTATAGCAGCCATTGAGCCTGCGTAGCCCAAGGTTGGGTGAAGGAGGCAATTTCCATTTTCCACCCTACATTGTGGGGAGCGCTTTGAGTGTCTAGAAATGCGCTATATAAATGTAATGCATGAATGAGTGTACGTCTAACGTGTCAGAAGGTGGACTCATTTGAAAGGTTTGGCCTGATGGTGGCGCCAGAGCAAAGGACATAGGGTAAAGAAAATGAATAGGTTTCCTTCCGTTTGGCGTCATACATGTGCACATCAAATGTCATGGCGATCCGGCCATTACTTTTCGAGATATCTCATTCACTCACAGACTGACAGACGTACAGTCAAACAAACATACAGGACCGATTACATAACCTCCTTGGCAGAGGTAATTATCGAGGTCAGCTAAGCATAGTAACATTGTACATCAGGCACTATGGATTTATGTGCTTTCAGGTTCAGTTAAATGTCATAGGACATTACTCTTTATTAATCACTGTTGAATCTTTTTGACCGTGTATAATCGCCTGTTTTAACAATGAGCAGCAAACCAAACCATCTATTGAGTGACTACACAAAGACAGCAAAACAGCTGAAAATCATGACAATCTAAATTGCATGTATTTATCTATGGGTTTATTTAATTTCCCCCCCACAAATGAATAGATTATTTATTTGATTTGGAATTATTTACACTTGGGATGTTTCATTACAAACAACAAGGAAGGAAGGTCATCTTAACCAGGTCATTAGTGGCTTTTCCTTGTCTCTTAATTACCTTTATTACTTCTGATTAAAAACACAACCAATGGTCCTCAAAACATAGCCTACTAGGTTTAGGGAATCCAATGCGATTGTATTTTCTTACCCTCTATTTTCTGGAGCCGGTCTGCTGTTTACTTTGGTTTAGTTTATAGCCTACGACGTCCATTTCTTTCAAAATATTCTACTCTCACTGGTCGTACAGTAACTGTTCCCCTAACCTTTTGACCAAGGACAAAATAGAGCCATTTGTCACATCTAATACATGCAAACAAACAAGCTCAGCAAAGGTCACTAGCCAAGAGCAAGAAACTTTGGTTGAAAAGAACGTTTCTTTCTTACCCATATTGGCCAGAATATACAATGTTTTATTTCATCTTTTATTCATGCCCTGGCCTAGAGATTGGAGGTATACCGTAAGGAAAGTTCAACTTCGGAGTTATATTTAAGCCCTTTCCCGGTAAGCTAATGTAACATCTAACATAACATGTTTGGTATCTGGATTCTGCTACGGCTTCTGGAAGACAGTATTGTTCATTTTGAACAGGAAGGAGGGCTGCAGCGTCTTTGTAGTGTGAATCCAGTGTTTTTGAAGGTGCTCTTTGCATATAGGGGAGCCAGTTGAAAAAAAACAAAGAAGTTCCAGGCACTCTTCATAGTTCATTTTAGAACAATTAAAAAACACCAACATGTTTCGGCCTCTATCGGCCTTCTTCAGGGCATACAAACAAACAAATGGGTGAACTGAGCTATATTAAAAAATGGAGGCTGTGCTAATTGCTGTGAGGATTGGCCCATTCCCCGCCACACGCTTCTTCAAGGTACTGTGATGATTGGCCCATTCCCCGCCACACGCTTCTTCAAGGTACTGTGATGATTGGCCCATTCCCCGCCACACACTTCAGGAGCGATTACCAATTTCCATCACGCACCTGTTTGTAATTAGCGCTCCAGAGGCTTCATATACTCGGGCCTTCTATCAATCGTTGTCGGGTCGTTTTGGATTACTACTGCTATTGCCTGTTCCCCCCCCATTGTTGTGTCTCGTCTACTTCTTCTCCAGGATGTCTTTGGAAGTCGCCGCTGGTGTATATCTCGATCATCCGTTGGAGCTGTGCCTCGTTGCCCGCTTTACGCGTTTGCGCTTAAGTGAGTTTTTGAAAACAAGCCTTTTGGATTATCTGTTTTTTTTGTGTGTTGGATAACACTGAAGAAATACCGTTTTTGTTTTGTACTGGACTCAGCTAATTTGTGTGTTAGGATAACACTGAAGAAGTACCGTTTTTGTTTTGTACTGGACTCAGCTAACTTGTGTGTTGGTACACCGAAGATCAAGTCACTTGTGATTTATACTGGACTCAGCTAAGGAGGACTGAACTGCACTGCCTCTGTGTACACTTGGATTGATTATTGACCACTCTCTCTCTCTCTCCGTTTCCTCCCCGAGTTGGATCCGGGAGTATCTGCAGAGCCGCAGAGGTAGTGGCGCCTACGCCGATTCCCCACCTCTAAACCGGGAGGATCTGCAGAGCCGCAGACAACTCTGCCGAAAGCATTCTCCTTTTTGTTAATTCTCATTTTTGATTCTGTAATAAATACGCCCTAGTGTTTGGCTAACTCTGAACTACCTGTCTGTGCCGTGCTGTTGGGGTCGGTTTCAAACCCTAACATTGCTAGAGCAATTAGCACCGCCTCCATTTTTTAATATAGCTCAGTTCACCCATTTGTTTGTTTGTATGCCCTAAAGAAGGCCGATAGAGAGGCCGAAACATGTTGGTGTTTTTTTTATTGTTCTAAAATGAACTAAGCGATATATTAAAGCTTTTTTATACATGAAGAGTGCCTGGAACTTCTTTGTTTTTTCAACAGTATTGTTAATGTTGGACAATGCTCCACCATTAGGTTAAAAGTAGGCCATGTCAACCAAGGACTGAGGAGGAGAATTATTCCAATTTTAAGATCATAGCGATGAATGAGGCTCAGTCTAATTGAAACAGAACCTGTGGTTTAAATGGCTTTAGAAATAGACCAGTAGGCTATACAGCTTAATGCAATTTGATTTAAATAACTTCAATTAATAAAATACAATTGATGTCCTTTTTAGGGTTAGTAACTATCCGGAGAAAAAGGTTACTAGCTCATTATATCTATTATATATATATATATATATTATACATTATTCAATTATACATTTCATTTGGTTTGATAATTATTGAGTAAAAGAGTTGGAATATGTGATGTCACATATTCCAGGAAGTATGAAATACAGCTCAGAATCAAGACCTTAGTGAGTGATTAACAGTTATTGGAAGGCCATATACAAAGGCCATTTTGATATCCATTTTATTTTCATAATTTCACAGAGTTGTATTTCATTCTTGACATAAGTGACATCACATGTTCCATCTCTTCAACTCAATTACTCTCAAACCAGTTCAATTTGTACATTTTGTAGTTGTGACATGGGGATAATATATCGTATAATCCAGTATGACTGCGTTGAATGTGTCCATTTAATCCAGTATGACTTCAACAACTCATTTAAACTCATGGAGGATGAGATGTTTTCTCTGCTTTAAAATGAAAGCCTTTTAGATGCAAGATGAAGTCATATCTGGGTGACAGAGAGTGAGGACTGAGTCCTACACCGACACCACAGTGGAAGGTTGGTGAGAAAAACACCCCTCATCACCAAGGAGAGGTGTGCATTGATGTGTATGTGCACGTTTGTATTGATTTTGCATGCATTTGTGTGTGCATGCACTGTGTATGCATGGATGTGTGTGTGCGTGTGTGTGTGCATTCATGTACGTGGGTATTTGAAAGCCGATTCAATTCTATTTACTGATTTAGTGTAGCAGTGTCCATCAGGATTATTGGCACCCTTGGCAAAAAAAAGAAAGAAAGAGAGAAAGAAGGAAGGAAGGAAGGAAGGAAGTCCCATAATAACAATATGACGCCTCTTCATTTTTAATCACACATTCAATATACTGCTTCAAGCTCATCATAAGACTCTTGGTATATTCATGAGAAGCTCTGCCAATGCTGGTCTTCAGACTTTTGCAATTGGATACATCTCAACATCTCAAGGGTCTTCAGGTATAGCCTATACTGTGCAGCTAGAGTCACCTATATGACTGAATGAGAGCAGGGTTCTCTGGGGGAAGTAAAGCAGCTGAAAACATTGCCGTTCCTCTAATGAGTATCAAGATAGATAGGATATAGGAGTCAGCAAATGCCAGCCACGTGCTGTCCTGTGGTCCCAGTGCCTCCATGATACTGTCCTGTGGTCCCAGTGTCTCCATAAATGGCTGCATTTATATAGCGCCTTTATCCAAATCGCTTTACAATTTGTTCCTCCCATTTTACCCATTCACTCACACATTCACACACCGACGGCGGAGGCGACCATGCAAGGTGCCAACCTACTCATCGGGAGCAATTAGGGTTTAAGTGTCTTGCTCAAGGACACTTCGACAGGCTGCCTGGGAGGAGCGGGAATCTAACCGGAAACCTCCAGATTACCAGACGACTGCTCTACCTCCTGAGCCACCAGTGCCTCCATGATACTGTCCTGTGGTCCCAGTGCTACCCATGTGCAGAAAGGCCTGTTTTAGTCACAGCTTTGTTCCCACAGCTTTAAACAAGTAACCTCTTAAGTTACGTGAAATATAAGGTCTGTGGTGTATAGAGTATATCTATCCATGTCTTTGTCTCTGCTGTGTGACCCCTGTAATTAAGTGTGCCTGTCTTATCTGTTTGCGTTATGTACATCCCTACTGTGGGAAATAATTTCTTCCCGAGGACAAATAAATGATCTATCCATCTAGCAAGCGGGGTCTGCTTAGTGTGTCACTGTTGCATCATGGGTGCTGAGCCCTTCTTCTAAGCAGGCCATCATGCTGCTTTCCATAGCCGGTGATGACAGCCCACAACTGCGAGGAATGCACGGACCTCCTACATAGGCTGTGCTCCAGTCCTCACTACCACGGTACAGGCTATACGACGGCCCCCATCGGAAAGGCCATACTGCATGAAAGCCACCGCCGCTGTAGTAGTGCCAAGGCAAACGAAATCCACGCCCTTTGCCCGTCAGGGTTATGGATGAATAAGCAAGAATTCCACTCGGCTGTTCCCTCGCAACCCCCCCCCCCACACTTGCTTCCTAATGTGCGGAGCTGAAGCCTCGATTATTATCACCGGGAGATACGTGTGTTTCTACGTGGAGGAGCTGGTCCTAGTGGCTCCAGCTCTCAGGAGATACGTGTGTTTCTACGTGGAGGAGCTGGTCCTAGTGGCTCCAGCTCTCAGGAGATACGTGTGTTTCTACGTGGAGGAGCTGGTCCTAGTGGCTCCAGCTCTCAGGAGATACGTGTGTTTCTACGTGGAGGAGCTGGTCCTCGTGGCTCCAGCTCTCAGGAGATACGTGTGTTTTTACGTGGAGGAGCTGGTCCTAGTGGCTCCAGCTCTCAGGAGATACGTGTGTTTCTACGTGGAGGAGCTGCTCCTCATGGCTCCAGCTCTCAGGAGATACGTGTGTTTCTACGTGGAGGAGCTGGTCCTAGTGGCGCCAGCTCTCAGGAGATACGTGTGTTTCTACGTGGAGGAGCTGGTCCTAGTGGCGCCAGCTCTCAGGAGATACGTGTGTTTCTACGTGGAGGAGCTGGTCCTAGTGGCTCTAGCTCTCAGGAACAAGCCCGGCTGTTGAGTCATGCTGCTTTGATTGATTGATTTTATTATTTTTATAAAACTTTATTAACAGATTGCAGAATGGGTACAGAATACAGTACAGCTCAATACACACAATTGTTAAGGGGATGCAGACCAGAGAAAGACTTCCGTCTTGTTTACATCAGGGTCCCCCATTTTCAATTCATCATAACATACATGACATACAGGTAGACAGTACTGTTGCATCTAGACATTTATGACATAACCAGAGTACAAATATACAGTACTGTTTATGATACAAAGAGTCTAAAAAGAGAGTATATACATTTGAGGGGGAGGAAACTGCACATTGGAGGAGGTTGGCTGCTCTCAGGGGACATGTGGTCAACACAACTTATTCAGCGGGATGCAATTTTTAAATCATACAAATCATACATACACAGACCAGATGGTGAAACTGTACTGTACTGTACTTGTGCTGTATAATGACAATAAATCTGAATCTAATCGAATCTAAAGACCAGGGGTTTCTATATCATGAGGGTTCAGTCACGGATACGGAAGCAAACAACCCTTGGATTGCTGACTGGGACCAGCGTACTAAACATCTCATTCACTTAAATATAATCCTGTGGTCCCAGTGCTGTCATGACACTGTCCTGTGGTCCTAACGCTGCCATGTCACTGTCCTGTGGTCCCAGTGCTGCCATGTCACTGTCCTGTGGTCCCAGTGCTGTCATGTCACTGTCCTGTGGTCCCAGTGCTGTCATGTCACTGTCCTGTGGTCCCAGTGCTGTCATGTCACTGTCCTGTGGTCCCAGAGCTGTCATGACACTGTCCTGTGGCCCCAGTGCTGTCATGACACTGTCCTGTGGTCCCAGTGCTGTCATGTCACTGTCCTGTGGTCCCAGTGCTGCCATGGTGCTGTCCTGTGGTCCCAGTGCTGTCATGACACTGTCCTGTGGTCCCAGTGCTGCCATGTCACTGTCCTGTGGTCCCAGTGCTGTCATGTCACTGTCCTGTGGTCCCAGTGCTGTCATGACACTGTCCTGTGGTCCTAGTGCTGTCATGTCACTGTCCTGTGGTCCCAGTGCTGCCATGTAACTGTCCTGTGGTCCCAGTGCTGCCATGTCACTGTCCTGTGGTCCCAGTGCTGCCATGACACTGTCCTGTGGTCCCAGTGCTGCCATGACACTGTCCTGTGGTCCCAGTGCTGTCATGACACTGTCCTGTGGTCCTAGTGCTGTCATGTCACTGTCCTGTGGTCCCAGTGCTGCCATGACACTGTCCTGTGGTCCCAGTGCTGCCATGACACTGTCCTGTGGTCCCAGTGCTGTCATGACACTGTCCTGTGGTCCCAGTGCTGCCATGACACTGTCCTGTGGTCCTAGTGCTGTCATGACACTGTCCTGTGGTCCCAGTGTTGTCATGTCACTGTCCTGTGGTCCCAGTGCTGCCATGTCACTGTCCTGTGGTCCCAGTGCTGTCATGACACTGTCCTGTGGTCCCAGTGCTGCCATGTTACTGTCCTGTGGTCCCAGTGCTGTCATGTCACTGTCCTATGGTCCCAGTGCTGCCATGACACTGTCCTGTGGTCCTAGTGCTGCCATGTCACTGTCCTGTGGTCCTAGTGCTGCCATGACACTGTCCTGTGGTCCCAGTGCTGTCATGTCACTGTCCTATGGTCCCAGTGCTGCCATGACACTGTCCTGTGGTCCCAGTGCTGTCATGTCACTGTCCTGTGGTCCCAGTGCTGCCATGACACTGTCCTGTGGTCCCAGTGCTGTCATGACACTGTCCTGTGGTCCCAGTGCTGTCATGTCACTGTCCTGTGGTCCCAGTGCCTCCATGTCACTGTCCTGTGGTCCCAGTGCTATCATGACACTGTCCTGTGGTCCCAGTGCCTCCATGTCACTGTCCTGTGGTCCCAGTGCTGTCATGTCACTGTCCTGTGGTCCCAGTGCCTCCATGTCACTGTCCTGTGGTCCTAGTGCTGTCATGTCACTGTCCTGTGGTCCCAGTGCTGCCATGACACTGTCCTGTGGTCCCAGTGCTGTCATGACACTGTCCTGTGGTCCCAGTGCTGTCATGTCACTGTCCTGTGGTCCCAGTGCTGTCATGTCACTGTCCTGTGGTCCCAGTGCTGTCATGTCACTGTCCTGTGGTCCCAGTGCTGTCATGTCACTGTCCTGTGGTCCCAGTGCTGTCATGTCACTGTCCTGTGGTCCCAGTGCTGCCATGTCACTGTCCTGTGGTCCCAGTGCTGTCATGACACTGTCCTGTGGTCCCAGTGCTGCCATGTCACTGTCCTGTGGTCCCAGTGCTGTCATGACACTGTCCTGTGGTCCCAGTGCTGCCATGTCACTGTCCTGTGGTCCCAGTGCTGTCATGACACTGTCCTGTGGTCCCAGTGCTGTCATGTCACTGTCCTGTGGTCCCAGTGCTGTCATGTCACTGTCCTGTGGTCCCAGTGCTGTCATGACACTGTCCTGTGGTCCCAGTGCTGCCATGTCACTGTCCTGTGGTCCCAGTGCTGTCATGTCACTGTCCTGTGGTCCCAGTGCTGTCATGACACTGTCCTGTGGTCCCAGTGCTGCCATGACACTGTCCTGTGGTCCCAGTGCTGTCATGTCACTGTCCTGTGGTCCTAGTGCTGCCATGACACTGTCCTGTGGTCCCAGAGCTGCCATGTCACTGTCCTGTGGTCCCAGTGTTGTCATGTCACTGTCCTGTGGTCCCAGTGCTGTCATGTCACTGTCCTGTGGTCCCAGTGTTGTCATGTCACTGTCCTGTGGTCCCAGTGCTGTCATGACACTGTCCTGTGGTCCTAGTGCTGCCATGTCACTGTCCTGTGGTCCCAGTGCTGCCATGTCACTGTCCTGTGGTCCCAGAGCTGTCATGTCACTGTCCTGTGGTCCCAGTGCTGCCATGTCACTGTCCTGTGGTCCCAGTGCTGTCATGACACTGTCCTGTGGTCCCAGTGCTGTCATGTCACTGTCCTGTGGTCCCAGTGCTGTCATGTCACTGTCCTGTGGTCCCAGTGCTGCCATGTCACTGTCCTGTGGTCCCAGTGCTGTCATGACACTGTCCTGTGGTCCCAGTGCTGCCATGACACTGTCCTGTGGTCCTAGTGCTGTCATGTCACTGTCCTGTGGTCCCAGTGCTGTCATGTCACTGTCCTGTGGTCCCAGTGCTGTCATGTCACTGTCCTGTGGTCCCAGTGCTGTCATGTCACTGTCCTGTGGTCCCAGTGCTGTCATGTCACTGTCCTGTGGTCCCAGTGCTGTCATGTTACTGTCCTGTGGTCCCAGTGCTGTCATGACACTGTCCTGTGGTCCCAGTGCTGCCATGACACTGTCCTGTGGTCCCAGTGCTGTCATGACACTGTCCTGTGGTCCCAGTGCTGTCATGTCACTGTCCTGTGGTCCTAGTGCTGTCATGACACTGTCCTGTGGTCCCAGTGCTGCCATGCCACTGTCCTGTGGTCCCAGTGCTGCCATGACACTGTCCTGTGGTCCCAGTGCTGCCATGACACTGTCCTGTGGTCCCAGTGCTGTCATGACACTGTCCTGTGGTCCCAGTGCTGTCATGACACTGTCCTGTGGTCCCAGTGCTGTCATGTCACTGTCCTGTGGTCCCAGTGCTGTCATGACACTGTCCTGTGGTCCCAGTGCTGTCATGTCACTGTCCTGTGGTCCCAGTGCTGCCATGTCACTGTCCTGTGGTCCCAGTGCTGTCATGTTACTGTCCTGTGGTCCCAGTGCTGTCATGTCACTGTCCTGTGGTCCCAGTGCTGCCATGTCACTGTCCTGTGGTCCCAGTGCTGCCATGACACTGTCCTGTGGTCCCAGTGCTGTCATGTCACTGTCCTGTGGTCCCAGTGCTGTCATGACACTGTCCTGTGGTCCCAGTGCTGTCATGTCACTGTTCAGGGCAGATTAATCCAACCATTTATTCACTCCCACATTTCAAAGCATGAACATGTCGGTGGATAAATACAGCTGGAGTCTGTGAATGGTGTTCTATTTTTTATTTTTTTTATCTACTTTTTCTCCCCATTTTCTATTTTTTTCTCCCATCCCAATTTCGTATTATCCAATTCTACCTTCCCCTGTCTCGAACGTTGTTGGACCATGCCTCCCACTGGTCGGCTGCAATGTGGACCAAGCCTTGCATCACGTGTCCCCTCCGGTACATGAGGAGGCAGCCGTCGCATCTTTTCACCTGCACAGCGCGATCCCTCAGCGGCGAGGAGTAACGCATGAGAGGCTCACGCTGCCCCCGATACTTCCTGATTCTGCTGTACAGGCGTCACCCAACCGACCTGTAGGAGTCGCTGTCCACAACGTCCGATCCCCACCCACCGGCTTTCCCACCCCCTAATACTGCCAATTGTATTAGTATGAACGACTAGCCAAGCCGGAAGCAACGCAGAGAGCTGGGCTCGAACCCAGCATCTCCTGCATTAGTGGCGAGCGCCTTGCCCACTGCGCCACTTAGACGCCCTTCGGTGTTCTATTTTCAAAGCCAGGATTATAAACAATTACTAATATAGCACCAATATTGACTTTGAGGGAGGCACTCCTTTGAGCCCAGCAAGGCAGCAGAATGATACCGGAAGCAAGTTGATGGTTATTCTGGTCCCTGAGAGAGTTTGTATTCCATCCGTCAGCCATGTTGTCCACATGAAACCAGAACAAACTAAACAAAACAGAAACCAACAGGGAGAACACACTGAATTGCAAGAAGCTACAGAAAAAATTTCAAATGTTTCATGTCAAATCTCATGATCTCGGGGGGATGATGTACATAAAGACCCAATGCCTCATCCGTAGCTAACAGTGTACTGCACTGCCACAGGACCTAGCATGTCCTACCATGCTCTGTAAATAGCTCATGTACAAATACCGATATGCCCTACTTTGTTTACTCGTTTATTGCACTATGTTGCTCTATTGGTTGGACTCTTATTATTATTACTTGTATTTTGCACATCGTTGCGGGCGAGACCCCCCCGCATTTCACTGTATACCTGTATGCCGTGACAAATAAAACTCTTGTATCTTGTATCTTGTACTGTATGATGATCCTTGAGCAAGACACTTAACCCCTAACTGCTCCCGATGAGCAGGTTGGCACCTTGCATGGTCGCCTCCACCATCGGTGTGTGAATGTGTGAGTGAATGGGTGAATGTGAGGTGAACAAAATTGCGCTTTGGATAAAAGAGTTATATAAATGCACCATTTAAATGGTAAAATGGTGAATGGCTGCATTTATATAGCAGCTTTTATCCAAAGCGCGTTACAATTTGTTCCTCACATTTTACCCATTCACTCACACGTTCACACACCGATGGCGGAGGCGACCATGCAATGTGGTCAAGGTCAAGGTCATATATATAGCACATTTCAAATCAACCGAAGTTGTACCAAAGTGCTGTACAATACAAATACACAAATACTAACAGAAATACAAAATACGGTATACACACAAAGTCATATAACTACAAAAAAAGTTTAAAAAACAATCACAACACGACCAAGGGATGTGTGGCTTACCATGCAACCATGCAGGAGCAGTTAGGGGTTAAGTGTCTTGCTCAAGGACACTTCGACACACTGCCTGGGAGGAGCGGGAATTGAACTGGGAACCTCCAGATTACCAGATGACTGCTCTACCTCCTGAGCCACACATGATGATATCGTGTATGAGATCTACGGTTATACTCAAACTCAAGCTACTGAATGTAAGGAATTATGACACATATGTCCCTTTTTAGAATGTATCAATCAAATTATTTAGTTTCCTCGACTTCCTCGAGGTGAATGAGGTGATTAATCTAGTAGCGTTTGTTCAGCTGGTGGTCTAGTCTTAATTCTGCTGGTTTTGGAGCTATGAAGAGAGGCACCCGCACTGTCCCAACTGTCAATCAACCTGACTGACATGGCAGCATGATTATAAGGCCAAAGTCAACTTGGTTATGGCTTCCTAAAACTTAGAGGGTTCCCATAAATGATACCAAGTCAGCAGCCCGTCTGCTTATAGTACTAGAATCATTTAACTAGAATGACTAGAATCTCGTTTTACTGTTTGTTTTTGGTGTTTCTTCTGTACTTGTATTATTTATTTATGTGTTTGTTTATTTGTCAGGGACCATGCATAAGAAAACATTGTAGCTGGTTAGTCAGCTAAATGACTAAATGTAAATGTAAATGGTTACAATAACAAGATACAGATGCACTGCATATAGGATTTCTAGCCAAGGCTAATTTGCAGCCCCTGTCCCTGGTTAGGCTTTTCTACTTAAAAGTGGTCATTACACATCATCATTACCAAAAGGACATTAGCCTGTTAAGCTGTAGCCCTATTTTCTGAAATTTGGCCTAAAGGTACATGCCCACGTAAATGGAAGATTGCTCCACGTGTACTGATTTGATTTGATTTGATTAGACATTTAAAAAAAATACAAGATTCCAGAAAAAACGTCAAGGATGCTACACAAAAAAGTCACTTATAGTCACTTATTTCCATTGCGGTCCTAGACAGACAAGCAATACAAAACATGACCATAAACAACAATTTGACAAACTACATAGACATGAACATTTTAAATGCAGTACAAACGTAGCCACAGACAACAATGTATCAGACAACATTTTCATGCATTTTAAAATCTAGTTTTTTCTTAAAATTGTGTCGGCTACTGATGCATTTTAGCTGTGAAGGTAGCAAATTCCAATTTGTGGCTCCCCAGAATTTAAAAGAACATTTGCCCATATTTGTTTTGAACCTTGGAATATGCAGGTCGGCAATGCTGGCTCTGGTGTTATGGGTATGCATGTCCCTGTTCCACTGAAAATTATTTGTAAGATAAGAGGGGGCCCTATTATTATAATAAATGTTGTGAACTATGTTGAGCTGAAGTTGAAGGGACCTCTGGCTTCCAGAGGGAGCCAGCCCAGCAACTGTAAGTGTTGTTTGCCCACATGTGCTCTAGTAGAGGCTAGTCCTAGAGTTAATCGGATGAGTTTGTTCTGGGAAACCTGTAACTTATCTTTTAAAACTCCGTACCAAGAACAGATAGCATAGTCCAAGAAACAAGAGAATTTGCCAGAATGCGAAGACTTTCAGGGTCTAGTAAATGTGCTTTCCTGGCCAGAAATGTAGTTCTGCCATTCACCTTGCTCATAGTTTTGAGAGCCATGGATTCCCCGCTCAGGCTGCTGTCTAGGTGGCAACCTAAATAGCTTATACACTTTTTTGCCGCAAAAAGCTGCCCATCGAGATTTATGCTGGGCGAGACCAGCTTCCGCAGCCTGGGTTGGGAACCAAAGAGGATGTATTCTGTTTTGGCCATATGCAGAGATAATTTATTGTCAATGAGCCAATGTTTTATGGTAGAGAATTCCTTACTGAGAGTGTCCTGTAGCTTGTCCACATCCTTATCGGAGGAAAGAATAGCAGAGTCATCCGCGTAGAGAAACTGGTTCACATTACAGGCAGCTTGCATATCGTTAATATAAATTAAAAACAATAACCCAGGACACTCCATTGAGGGACTCCGCAAGTCACTGGTAAGGCAGATGAGTGATGCCATGGATGTCTGTCAATTGGTCTCTATCGGAGAGATAAGAGGAGAACCATTTTTAGGCTAACAGGGCTGATACCAAAGGCTGACAGTTTGTTAAAAAGAAGGCTGTGGTTGACAGTGTCAAAAGCCTTTTGAAGGTAAATTAAAATCATACCACAGAGTTTGCCAGCATCCATTTCAGCTCTGATAAAATCAGTTAAAAAAGTAAACAAGAATCGGTGGAATGTGATTTCCTAAAACCTGATTGAAATGTATATAATAATAATAATTTTTTTTTATTATCTTTTCCCCCTCCTTTTTCCGATTTTTCTCCCATCCCACTGTTAGTCGTTATGCCAATTCCCAACCCCCTTCCTGGTTGTTGCGCACTTTCCCCTACTGTTGGTCCGAGAGGCCGGAGACTGTCACATGCTTTCCTCCGACGCATGTGCAGCCAGCCGGCAGCCAGCCTGGCCGTGCAGATTCTCACCGGGAGAGTGTAACGTGTGGAAGGTCGCACTACCCATGCGTGTGACGGTCACTGTACCCATTCTGCAATCTGTTAATAAAGTTTTCAATCAATCAATCAATCAATCAATCCGGGCCTGTGACGGTCACTGTACCCATTCTACAATCTGTTAATAAAGTTTTCAATCAATCAATCAATCAATCAATCCCGCAGTGCAACGTGACCCAAATCAGCCAATGCCCGCAGTGCAATACTCCAATTCAGCCATTGGGTGGGACGGTCACGTGACCCAAATCAGCCAACGGAAGCGTGCGGGACCTCAGCCTGCGGGACCTCAGCCTGCGGGACCTCAGCCTGCGAGTGCTGTCGTTGTGCTGTGGTCCTGCAGCTGGATCTTTTGCAAGATCCTACCCTTGCTGAGCAGGCGCCCCGACCAAACTGTAGGGGTCGCTGTCCACAACGCCCAGGACCCACCCACGGCTCCCCTCCCCCCAACTCAGCCAAACGAGTTAGTATAGCGATCAGCCCGAGCCAAGGCAATGCTGACTCTCCGGGAGTCGAGACCGCAGCCTCTTGCAATGGTGACGAGCACAATCTCCGCTACGCCACCTGACCGCCCCGTATATAATAATTTTGAGTCTGTAATATACTCATAGAGCTGCTCGTGAATTACCTTTTCTAAAACTTTGGAGGCGACACTGAGAATCGAGATGGGCCTATAATTACTGGGGTCAGACCTATTCCCTTTTTTAAAAAGGGGGATGACTTTGGCATGTTTCATGTCGCTACAAGGTCAATTAGCATGTTCTTGGTATCTAGGAACATCTAGGGACACATTACAGGGACCTCGGGAATGTATTTTTTGCATTTTTGCCGTGAATAACACCATGCTAACATCGAGGTTCTTCTGATTTCGCTCACTGAGCTCATTCAGCACCTTCTTGAGATCAAGTGTACAACATCTAAGCAAATGAATAAAGGGAAGATGATTTAACAGAAGGATTTGTAGATACAGTAATAATTATAATCTATTTGAATTATACATTCAAAATTGAATGATGAACTATAAATTACCTTATTATGGCCAAGTCATACATCTATGGATAGGGAAAAAGCTCCTCTTTCCAATGGCAGTGTATCTGGATTTAGTCATTTCCTCACGGTTTTACAATAAAAGAGAGATAGAATTTGCATTATTCCGATAAATTCTTATTTTCGGAACATTTTAAAAACATCGGTAAACAAACGTAGTGCTGAAAATATACACTTTGACTGCTGTTTTGATAGGGTTAGGGTATTTACGCTTGGCTACATTTGAAAAATAAACACAACATTAATCAATACGGTCTGTATTAATCGATTTATGATAAAACAGCAGGGTTAAAATGAGTACTTACATTACTTGTCTTACTATAATGCAGCAGAGCTGACACATCCTATAAACACCTCCCCCATCAACAGGAAAAGAGAATGTTAGCGTTGGGGTAGGTGTGCTGGACCCATGCGCAGAGTAGAAGAGATGAGACGGAATACGATGGTTGATCTTTCACAATAAAACAATGGTTCTTTATTGTGAACAGAGGAACACAAGGTAGCACGTAGCAAATGAAACGGGCGAGACCCAGTCTCCACAAACCCGGTATAACGTTAGGAAAGAAAAGGCGAGACAACACAGTCCGAAAACAAAAACACTTTAAACAGGGGAAAGGAAGTGGGAGAAAGCCAGTCTCCAAAACGGGATAAGCTATAAGATAAATGGCACTGGGGTGGCTGGGTGGCGTAGCGGAGATTGCGCTCGTCACCAATGCAAGAGACTCCGGTCTCGAATCCCGGTGTCAGCATTGCCTGCGGCTTGGGCCAGTCGTCATACTATCTCAATTGACAGAGGTAGCGGGTGGAAGTCGATGGGTGGCGATTGGACATTGTGGACAGCGACTCCTACAGGTCGGTTGGGTGACGCCTGCACAGCAGAGACGGGAAGTATCGGGGGCTGCGTGAGCCTCCCACGCGTTACTCCTCGCCACTGAGAGTCTGCGCTGTCTGGTGAAAAGATGCGACAGGCTGCCTCCTTGTGTACCGGAGGGGACACGTGATGCAAGGCTTTGTCCACATTGCAGCCGGCTTGTGCGAGGCATGGCCTAACAACGTTAGAGACAGGGGAGGAAGACTAGATGCTCTTTCATGTTTCTCTAATGGGGATCCTTTCATTTAAACATAAACATAAACATAGGTATGCAAAGGCATCGCAACAAATATCACACCAAATGGCCAGATGGTGGCGCTATTAGGTTGCATTTCGTACACAATTACAAGAGTATAATCTAACTAACTCCCAGCCCAAGTGATATTTTGTTGGATGCAGGAGGTTTTAGCTTTAAACTAAAGATGGTGAATCTCCCTCATTTTAAATAATTTAATAATTCATGAGGTCAGCGTGGGCACTGCCGGGTGACAGTTGGAAGCCGCCACGTATTGTGAGAGGGCAGTTACTGAGCCCGAGCGAGGGGACACATAGCATGGCTGCCCCATGGTGTTGCCATGGGGATCGATATTTGATGTGTCTTCCTTCCTCATAGGCCGTCTGTTTTGTTGTGCGACTGGCATTCCAGCGGCTCAGTCTGACCCCCTAATGGCTTCTTTTATTGGATGCTTCCCTCTTCGCATTCCTCCTTGTCCAGTTGTCATCGCTTGGCTGAGCTGATGAGGACAAATCTCTGCAAAAGCCTTATTTATTTATCTATTTAACCCGGCAGCAGCTGCTCCGAGACCATCCCAGTTTCATCCAGACCCCATTCCCTGCCCCATTAATGGTTCTTGGACAGACTACATGCAGGTTTTGGGACACCTCCCCCTCGCCTTTCAATTCCATTTAGATTTGGCAGATAGAATGTTTGTCTTTTTCCCCCTTCCAAATGCAGGTCGTTAGCACCGGGTTGATTTATACCTAAACAAGCAACGAGAGATCTTCAGTTTTGTTTTGCTCTCTCGTTTCTCTCGTCTCGTCTTGCTGTTTAGGTATAAGTAAATCAACCCGTGCAAATGACCTGCAACACCGTGTGCCGTGATGTGACAAGAGAAGATTCTGATTATTCTGAACAAACTTACTGTCCTGTTTGCATAGCCTAGACAGGCACTGATTTAAGAGGTCGTACTGGTGGAGTGTATACAGTCTGTGACTGTTTCTCAGCTGCATCTATACACCCCAGTCCTCTGCAGTGACTCAGTGTTATACATAGCAGCCGTCTTTATAAATATACACTTCCATATCCAGAACACAAATATTTGGCCTGTGCGAGTGTGCGTGTGTGTGTGTGTGTGTGTGTGTGTGTGTGTGTGTACACATGCATACACACGCGTGTTTGCTCGACCCCTTCCTCTGTCCCCCAGTTGTCCTGCAGGCTGCAGCGTTGGATACCTCCTGCCCGGCTGCACACACCCTTCTTCCCAGGCAGCATCCATCACGTGGCTCTAGACCTACAATAGGGTATTCATCCAAAAGAATAACATCACATTTTTTTTGTCTTGTTGTTGCCAAGACTAACTTTGAGTGGGAGCGTGATGGGGACGATGACTAATGGGGCAACTAAACGGGAAACATATGGATGATGCCTAGAGACATTTCTTACTCTCCCGAAGAAGTGAGAAGCGCACGCTCCTCCCATGTCCTGCTGTTGCACATACTCGGAGGGGTGTAGCAGCTTGGCGGAGAGAGAGCACGCTGTCTGGCATTAATTTACAACCTGGCGCAGTTGTTTCGTGCACATACTGAAGATGCTTGAGTGCAGTAGTGAGGTAATACTGCCTGAGGTGGGGGGGGGGGCATACATACGTTCCTGTCCCGACCAGCGGTACGTGGTCACGTTGTGTTTATACGGGGCAATTGCCACGCCTCTATTTTGGTCGTGCCATGGATTAGATGGGGTTCTTCAACTACAACTTCAGGACAAAACACAGGGATATAAATCACACTGAAGACCAGAAACCAGTCGTTTTACCTCTTAGTTTTAGGTCACTTAGACATTGGAGTTATTATACATTGGAGTTATTAGTTATTATTAGAGAGTATACTCAATGAGTATCGTGTGGTCTTTGATCCTAACATCTAAGCATTTAGCTTAGCACAAATTAATGGAAGCGGATACGGATCAGCTAGCCTAGCTTAAAACTCTGGGAGGGGTGTTTTTGGCCAACGCCGGCTTAGGCTAGCTGATCCGTATCGCTTTCTACTGAAAGAGAGGAAATTGGTACAGTATCTATCTTCTTGTCGGACTCTGGAGAAGATGGTAAGTGCATTTCCCATAATGTTGGCGTGTTCCTTTAAGAAGCCCTTAGACTCTGTATTGCATATCATTCAGCCATCAGATTTATCACCAGTGATGATAGTTATAATACTCACCATTGTGTCCTATAGGCTGTACAATAGGGTTGGGTCCTCTTTAACGGAAAGACGAGATCTGCACTGGCATTTGTTTTTGTATAATTGGGGATTGTCCAATCTGTAATTGTTTTTAAATTGTGTTTTAAGTGTTTAAGTGTTTTTTTCTTTTATCCACTTTTTCTCCTTATTTTTCTATTTTTCTCCCATCCCAATTTCGTATCGACAATTCTCCCCTTCAATTTTCCCCTCCCTTGTCTTGAACGTTGTGAGGATAGAAGCCTTGCATCACCTGTCCCCTCCGGTACACGAGGAGGCAGCCTGTCGCATCTTTTCACCAGACAGCGCGGTCTCTCAGTGGCGAGGAGTAACGCGTGGGAGGCTCACGCTGCCCCCGATACTTCCCGTCTCTGCTGTACAGGCGTCACCCAACCGACCTGTAGGAGTCGCTGTCCACAACGTCCAATCCCCACCCATCTACTTTCCACCCGCTACCTCTGCCAATTGAGATAGTATGACGACTGGGCCAAGCCGCAGGCAATGCTGACTCGGGGAGTCGAGACCGGAGTCTCTTGCATTGGTGACGAGCGCAATCTCCGCTACGCCACCCAGCCGCCTAGTGTTTAAGTGTGTTAAACGATTCTATTTTTCATTAATTTAGTTGTATTATTCCCCCCCCCCCTTCTTTGTACTTTGTATAATATTATTGATGATGATTATGCTAATGTAAACACTCAACAACACTGAAAATGAGGGCTGTCCCTCAGTGTCATTTCGAGATGATTGAATGTTTAAATAAAGAAGATTGAATGTTTATTTGAATGAATATACTGCTGATTTGCTGTTATGTGAGGGTAAATGCCACTCATTCTCAAAACAACAACAAAGCTGTAATGAAATTACCTTTTGTAAGAGAGAGAGAGAGCTATTATCCCAACTGGTATCAGTTTTGAAAAACATCACCCTTAGGATTGATGAAGTAATTCCGATGGTTTGGAGTTTTGTTGTTTATCAGAGGTAACAGGAAAAGGTATCGGCAATAAACTACCCAGTGTAACGTGGACTCTACAGAGACATCCTCTGCCTCACACTCTGAAGCTCGACCACTGAGGACCACAGGAACGAGTGCTCTTTCTTGTTTCAGTGACAAGCTCCTCTCGGATGCTACTGTTGCTAACCCTTAAAATGGCTCCATTTGGTATCTCCAGAGACCGGCACATTTTTAGACCATCTTAGAACTATGTCAAATTATTCACAGCACCCTTTCCCATAGAAGAACACTTGCTGTAAAGCCATACATAATTCATATAACCAGACCTTAGTGGGTGTTTTTCTTTTTTTTTCTTGAAGTGGCTCATCCAGTCCCACCACCTAAGCGGAAACAAGGTCCTTCTGTGTGTGCGGTGGTTATTAGATCAGACCGTCTCCTTGTGAAGATGATGCAGTGCAACAGGTCTCTTAATTAGGTGGCTGCATGGTTTATTGTCGGAGGAAGCAGGTGGTGTGACCTCATCACAGTGTCATTAATGTTACATGAGCTCTGCCGGAGGCAGGGGCGTAGCTGGGGGGGGGGGGGGGGTAGCTTAGGATGATTCCAAGGGCCCAGCACTGGGGGGGCCCCAATTTTTTTTTTTTTGTCAGGTGTATTATTGATGCTCTCATTGATACTATGTTTGTTTCTGAAGTGTGTGTGTGTGTGTGTGTGTGTGTGTGTGTGTGTGTGTGTGTGTGTGTGTGTGTGTGTGTGTGTGTGTGTGTGTGTGTGTGTGTGTGTGTGTGTGTGTGTGTGTGTGTGTGTGTGTGTGTGTGTGTGTGTGTGTGTGTGTGTGTGTGTGAGATATATAGAGAGAGAGGGGGGGGGGCTTTGGTAGACTATTGCATTGGTCCATTCATTGAAGATGAACGCAATGCGACATCCTTTACTAGGCTCACCCACCAACAGTGCAGGTGCTGAACTGCTGATCCGAATGTATAGGTAAAAACCATATTATGTGTTTTCATCAATAAAAAAATGGCAAAAAGAATTCACTGGGGGCCTACAAATACATTCTTTCATGGGGCCCAGAATCTGGAGCTACACCCCTGGCCGGAGGGCAGCCTGGTGATGTTGGAGGAGTAGAACTTGTGTTTCTCAGGGGCCCAGCGTTCTGCCGGGAGAAGTTTTACCGGATCTTTTAACCGAGTAGTTGAACCATTTATGTGCCGGAGAATTAAACTGCAGCTCTGAGGGATCAGTGGAGAGATCGGATGTACGTCAGTGCTCCTGTGTTTAAGTGATCTTTGACCTTCAATGTACGGAATGTACACACTGTACTTCCAAGTAAGGCCGTGGACAGTATGATGATGATGATGATGATGATGATGATGATGATATTTAGCTTGTCAGTGATTGTGAAACCAATGTTTTCAAAAGGAACAAAACATGGCTTACATTATATATGAACTCACACATAATAGTCTCATTTGTGTTGACACTCTTCTTGGGTATATTCCAAGTTCAAGTCTTCAGTAGCCTGCCATAGTGTTTTATTGCGGATATTAATAGATATTACATTTATATGTATATAATATTTATAATTGAGGATGCTTGCTTTTTGTAGATACCCAATTTTAGATTTACTTTAGTTTATTTATTTGTAGTATATTGGTAGTATATATATATACAATAAAAAGGTTGTGCTAATATACCGACATCATCAAATAATAGGCTGGTTTCTGCGCCAGCTTATTAAACATTACTCTGGTTTCTGGGCCAACATATTAAACATCACCTTGGTTTCTGGGCCAACATATTAAACATCACCTTGGTTTCTGGGCCAGCATATTAAACATCACCCTGGTTTCTGGCCAACATCTTAAACATCACCCTGATTTCTGGGCCAGCTTATTAAACATTACTCTGGTTATAATATCCACATCACTGCATTACCCTGGTTATAATATCCACATCACTGCATTACCCTGGTTATAACATCCACCTCACTGCATTACCCTGTTTATAATATCCACCTCACTGCATTACCCTGGTTATAATATCCACCTCACTGCATTACCCGCAAAACTACATCTAATGAATGTGATATTTTTTGCTCCTGTTGCTGCCAACTATGACTCAACAGCTGGGATTTGAAGTAACTTGGTCCTTTCACTCTTGTTTTTATAAACATTAACAGCTGGTCCTGACACTGGAATGTCCCCCATAGTCCTGTGCTGAGGCTACTGTATACAGTATATACACTAAAGTCACCATCACATCTGGTGTATCATTCTCATAGACTTCCACTCTATTACCATTTAACCGCCTCGGCCGGTCCTTCATACCAGCGGCCATCAGGCTCCACAACAGTGGGCAGGGACCGCTGGCAGACATCCAACTACTAGGAACTTCCATCGGACTCTGACCATACATAACATATGATGTATATCACGGCATACTTACCTCATGCATACCGCACCTTATGTGTATACTGTATACTTCATCAGAGCATATATTTAGCTTTTTAGCATTTAGCATTTCGTTAGCCTCATACGATAATTGTCTTGTCATTTTTCAAGATTTTTTGGAAGTTTTTAAATTATATTTTGAAAATAAGTTCCACAAGGTGTATCAACAAGTTTGCAAAAATACAAAAACACAACAACCATTGCGTAAAACAAAATAAGGTGACTTGTAAACAAAATATGTTGTGACTTGGCATTTTTTCCACTTTCCCCCCCACAGTTGTTATACTTGCCTAAGTCCTGTGATCGCCATCTGTGTATGTAACGTTAAAATGCACAAGTCACACGACTGACGAACAGGCAGATGGGGATTTTTTTAACATAACAAGCGTTCTGATTGGCTGAGGACATAGGCACTGAGCCAGGGCGATGCAGCAGTGTGAGGAGATTACACTTAGGCAGAAATCTCAATTTGGCCAAAAGATTACTTAGGCAATATCGTATGAGGCTAACAATTTTTAGATGATATATTTGATTAGATTTAGATTATTGGATTATTAGATTATATATATGGTAACTATATTTATTGTAGGGCAAATATAACTGAGAGAGCATACAGTACATACCCTCATCTTGCACCTTGTTGCCTGCATATGCGCATGTCCAGAGTTAATTATATTGTTTACACTGCCTTTTTTAAATTCTCTTTTAATTTTTACTTCTCCACTGTACTATAATTCTATGACCTGTACCATGTCTTCTACTACCTGTACCTCCCCTCCCCCCCACCCCCATGCTGCTATGATGCCTGAATTTCCCCAAGGGGATCAATAAAGGAATATTTTATCTTATCTCTTAAACTACAACGCTAATATTCCTACCTGTACATGTTCAGTTGCAAATTATTGTGTGTAGAGTTTCTTCTTTTGTGTCTGCAAGTGTTTGCCTTGTTATAGCATGAATTACCTATAGCAGGGAAATTACCCTGTGTTTCCCCCCATGGCTGTGGTAATAGACTGATTGCTGGAAGATTGGGCACAGCTGTGGAGAGGTTGAGATTGATTGTGGGAAGACCTGCTTATTCCTTTTCCCCCGGTCTCTCTGTCTCTCGTAGGTGCGTGATGAGGTAATGGAGAGGCACCTGGGCTTGATAATGGCAGCCCAAAGTTAAGATAGCAGACTACTCCAGGGGCGTGGGAGCCCACAACACGGAGACTGTTTTCCAGCCCAGACGTCTCATTGACAGTGTGCTGTCCGTTCTACATCTACAGTACATCAGCTCCAGTATACTATCTACTCTCCAGCTACAGCTTTCATCTTCTAACTGTCTACATTGCTGCGGGCACAGAGGTCGACTAACTAGGTAGGTAGGTAGGGAGGGAGGAAAAGCGCATTTAGTAAATCAGCCTTCTCGATAAGAGCTGCAGAGTTCTGGAACACCATCCCATCACACATCCGCAGTACTAATACACTCAGGTCCTTCACACACACACACCCAAAGCATGGCTGTTAGAAAATCAGGTCTGTGACCGTTAGTAAGTCACGTCGCAGTCCAGCTGCCCAACCCCTGTATGCTTGCCCACTAGCCTGACTGTCCTGATTATGTATATGTGTGCCTGCCTATACAGTGCTTGTCCATGTATGGGCTTTGATTGAAAATAAAAAATAAATAAATAAAAAACATTTAATTATAGATTCATGAATGCCTAGTGAGTGAATGTACAGAATATGTTTTAAATATATTAGTTTTAATGTCCTATTTTTCTGTTTCTTTCTGGCTTAAACATCTAACTTAGTTAGCCCTGGGACTACAACTGAAAACTAGCAACCCTGCTAATGTTGGCATATTTACCGTTTTTAATTTGTATTAATTTATAAATGTATAACTGTTGATTGATATGCACTGTCCCTGATCAAATAAACAGAGTAAACTAAACTTAAACTAAACTGGGAGCTCCCCAAATGCTTCATTGCCACCCCAGTTATGTGCCTCTTTGTCTTAGCATAACATATGGTTGGATATTGAACTGTGAACAGCAAGCCACTGATTGGGTTTCTCCCCCACCAGCTGGATTGACTCTGTAGGACCGACCAGACGGAACCATCGGAGGACCCATGTTTTGACAGAGCACCTTTCTCAATTACAGTGTTGTTGCTATTATATACACGCCAGGGCAGTGGCACTTTTTGTTGGTTTATTTCTTTCATTCCATTCCCCATCCCTAGGCTGTTTCCCCATGTCTGTCCTATCCCCATCCCCCGTTTATTGTGTTTTTAATGTAGGTCAGGGTACCGCCCCCAAATCCCCCTTTCCCCCTTCTGTGGTATAGTGAAATACTTACCCCAAACGCTTACCTGCAATACCACCCCATGCCAAGGGAGCACACTACCGGAAGTCCTACAGTAGGTAACTTACCTGGTTAGCCGGGGCTCCAGAAGAAGAATGTACCTGTAAGAGAACAGACGTGTTGTAGCCGTGAGAAGAAGCACGCATGCTAAAGAAACTGAGAACTAAAGGTTTCATCCTTTGAACAAAACATAACTTACCACACCCTCATTGTATTAATTTACATCTTCAAATTAATATTTACAGTACCTCTTGTTTACAGTTGCGGGGCAACTCTCAGAGCGCTACAGTTAAAGGGACTTAAAAGCTAACGTGAATAAAGGAAAGAAAGAATATAAAAATAGGCAAGACTAAAACATAAAATAGCAGAGAAACATAGAATAATAAAACTGATAAAATAAATTGGTAAAAGAACATAAAATGTGTGGAGCAAAAAAATTGATAAAAAGGTCAACAGAAGGCTCTACTAAAAAGGTGGGTTTTGAGGCCTTTCTTAAAAACATCCACAGTCTGTGGTGCTCTCAGGTAGTCAGGAAGAGCATTCCACAGACTGGGAGCGGAGGAGCAAAAAGCCCAATCTCCCATAGTGCATAGATTTGTCCTTGGGCGCTGGAGGAGGTTTGCCTGGCCAGAGCGGAGATGTCGAGAGGAGGAGTGAGGGGTGATGAGTTCTTTGAGGTATAGGGGGGGGGGGCGTTTCCGTAGAGGCATTTGTGGGTGAGCAGGGAGACTTTGAACTCAATCCTGAGTGAGACAGGGAGCCAGTGAAGGGACTTGAGGATGGGGGTGACTTGACCTGCCTATTAGAAGTTAGCATGGCTAATGCTAATATAACAAATGTGGCTGAGCAGCTAGCCTTTCACTTGACCTGCCTATTAGAAGTTAGCATGGCTAATGCTAATATAACAAATGTGGCTGAGCAGCTAGCCTTTCACTTGACCTGCCTATTAGAAGTTAGCATGGCTAATGCTAGTAATATAACAAGTGTGGCTGAGCAGCTAGCCTTTCACTTGACCTGCCTATTAGAAGTTAAGTTAGCATGGCTAATGCTAATATAACAAGTGTGGCTGAGGAGCTAGCCTTTCACTTTACCTGCCTATTATTAGAAGTTGAAAGACTTCCTGCAGTCCTTGAGTAAAAGGTGAGGTGATGAGTGGAGGGACCTGTCTTAGTGACAGCAGCTGACCTCGAACATGTTAAGGTGATGAGTGGAGGACCCTCTCCTGGTGTGTCAACAGCTGACCCCAGAGATGTTAAGGTGATGAGTGGAGTACCCTGTCCCGGTGTCAACAGCTGACCCCAGACATGTTATTGATACCATCAGAGTGACCCCTTCTGGTGCTGAGACCTGCAGTCTAGCGAGGAGGCCCCCTTGGGATCACCCTATTTTCTAAATATATAGTTAGCCAGCCAGCACTAACAGACACGGCTACAATAACAGCTGCCTCTTGTGAATGTGTTCCTTTTGCCTTACTGCACTGTGTGACACTAAACGGACAGTATAGATATACGTGTATTGTATAACAGTGGCACGTGTGTATAACTATTCATCTACATGCACTCATTTTTCATCATTTAAAAAAGGATTTTGGAACAATTCACGGTTAATGTTCAAGCATTTTGTATTGATTGACAGTGTGTTCAAGAAACACATTTTTATTTGTATACCACATTGTTACAAAGTTACAACGCAGTGCGCTTCACAAACGTAAAGAAAGTTGAAAAGAAAACTACAACATTTTTACAAGATCAATAATAATAATACATAAAATATAAAAGATTTAAAAGGGAAATGTAGCCTACAGTTGGGA
>NC_140171.1:9432928-9450428 GCF_963971535.1 Notolepis coatsorum
ACATCCATAAAGCCTGGAGAACATACATAAAGCTGGGGGAACATCCATAAAGCCTGGAGAACATCCATAAGACCTGGAGAACATCCATAAGACCTGGAGAACATCCATAAGACCTGGAGAACATCCATAAAGCCTGGAGAACATCCATAAGACCTGGAGAACATCCATAAGACCCGGAGAACATCCATAAGACCTGGAGAACATCCATAAAGCTTGGAGAACATCCATAAGACCTGGAGAACATCCATAAGACCTGGAGAACATCCATAAGACCTGGAGAACATCCATAAGACTTGGAGAACATCCATAAAGCATGGAGAACATCCATAAGACCTGGAGAACATCCATAAAGCCTGGAGAACATCCATAAGACCTGGAGAACATCCATAAGACCTGGAGAACATCCATAAGACTTGGAGAACATCCATAAAGCCGGGGGAACATCCATAAGACCTGGAGAACATCCATAAGACCTGGAGAACATCCATAAAGATTGGAGAACATCCATAAAGCCTGGAGAACATCCATAAGACCTGGAGAACATCCATAAAGCCTGGAGAACATCCATAAAGCCTGGAGAACATCCATAAGACCTGGAGAACATCCATAAAGCCTGGAGAACATCCATAAAGATTGGAGAACATCCATTAAGCCTGGAGAACATCCATAAAGCTTGGAGAACATCCATAAGACCTGGAGAACATCCATAAGACCTGGAGAACATCCATAAAGCCTGGAGAACATCCATAAAGCCTGGAGAACATCCATAAGACCTGGAGAACATCCATAAAGCCTGGAGAACATCCATAAAGATTGGAGAACATCCATTAAGCCTGGAGAACATCCATAAAGCTTGGAGAACATCCATAAAGCCTGGAGAACATCCATAAGACCTGGAGAACATCCATAAGACCTGGAGAACATCCATAAGACCTGGAGAACATCCATAAAGCCTGGAGAACATCCATAAGACCTGGAGAACATCCATAAGACCTGGAGAACATCCATAAGACCTGGAGAACATACATAAAGCCTGGAGAACATTCATAAAGCCAGGGAACATCCATAAGACCTGGAGAACATCCATAAGACCTGGAGAACATCCATAAGACCTGGAGAACATCCATAAAGCCTGGAGAACATTCATAAAGCCAGGGAACATCCATAAGACCTGGAGAACATCCATAAAGATTGGAGAACATCCATAAAGCCTGGAGAACATCCATAAGACCTGGAGAACATACATAAGACCTGGAGAACATACATAAAGCCTGGAGAACATCCATAAGACCTGGAGAACATCCATAAGACCTGGAGAACATACATAAAGCCTGGAGAACATCCATAAGACCTGAAGAACATCCATAAGACCTGGAGAACATACATAAAGCCTGGAGAACATACATAAAGCCTGGAGAACATCCATAAGACCTGGAGAACATCCATAAGACCTGGAGAACATCCATAAAGCCTGGAGAACATCCATAAGACCTGGAGAACATCCATAAAGCTTGGAGAACATCCATAAAGCTTGGAGAACATCCATAAAGCTTGGAGAACATCCATAAGACCTGGATAACATCCATAAAGCTTGGAGAACATCCATAAAGCTTGGAGAACATCCATAAAGCTTGGAGAACATCCGTAAGGACACCATTTCTATGCTCTTGGTCTGTTGTTTTGAGATGGTGGTTGGCCTGAGGCCTAGTAAGACTAATATCTCTCTTGGTCTGAAGCCTAGTCAGCCTAATATCTCTCTTGGTCTGAAGCCTAGTAAGCCTAATATCTCCCTTGGCCTGAAGCCTAGTAAGCCTAATATCTCCCTTGGTCTGAAGCCTAGTAAGACTAATATCTCCCTTGGTCTGAAGCCTAGTAAGCCTAATATCTCCCTTGGTCTGAAGCCTAGTAAGCCTAATATATCTCTTGGTCTGAAGCCTAGTAAGCCTAATATCTCTCTTGGCCTGAAGCCTAGTAAGACTAATATCTCCCTTGGCCTGAAGCCTAGTAAGACTAATATCTCCCTTGGCCTGAAGCCTAGTAAGACTAATATCTCCCTTGGCCTGAAGCCTAGTAAGACTAATATCTCCCTTGGCCTGAAGCCTAGTAAGACTAATATCTCCCTTGGCTGACCGGTAGATGTTGGACGGGATCCAGGTTTGAATCCAGGTAGGATACATAAGCCTCATACATAAGCCTCATAAGCCTCCACGAAGAAGGACATCAAGTGAGATGGCTGCCCTCTCTCCTTTAAGACGTCCATTATCACAGTTTGATGTCTGGAAGGTCATGACAACGCATTGACAGCCCCTGGCCCTGACCCACGGTGAAGATGAGGAAAATAGGAGAATAATTAAACCATGGGAAGAGCAGTTCCATCACTTGATCTGTTCTTAGACGGTGCTCTTTTTCTGCCTAGCTGGTTGCTAGGGGATACCTGGTTGCTAGGGGATACCTGGTTGCTAGGGGATACCTGGTTGCTCAGGGGGACGTGACTGTCCATGTGCAGGTTAAGAGACGTCCTCTAGAGCGTATTCCTACACAGTCCAACAGGGCAGAGGGACTATACCTCTCAGTCCTCATCCATCTTCCATCTTGTCAAATACCAATCTGAGATATGTGTGAGTGTGTGTTTGTGTGCGCTGTGTGTGTTTGTGTGTGTGTGTGTATGTCTCAAGGCCTATCTCAAACTCTGTAATCATTCAAACCTTCATTGATGTTCTTCCAAGAGAGGATCACATAGTATAATTTTGTACCCCAAAGAAAAAATCAAACACACACACACACACACACACACACACACACACACACACACACACACACACACAAACACAACCACACATTGAATACACAATTACACACAATTGCATATACAGTGTACAGACAGACAGACACACACACACACACACACACACACACACACACACACACACACACACACACACACACACACACACACACACACACACACACACACACACACACACACACACACACACACACACACACACACACACACACACACACACAGCACCTAACCCAACTGATTTTCTATTTTCTACAATGAAAAAGTGTAAAAGATAAAAAATTACAATAACATTGTACTTGTTTATAAAAGACACAGCCCTGTTGATATGTTGTTGATATGTTGCGTGTGTATGTGAAAACATACAGTGCTACTCCACAGTGATTGGCACTTTATCATTTACACATTCTTGAAATCAATGTCCGGCGACAACAGCTTGATGCCAATTGGCTTTAGATTGATGTTTGTGTTTCACTGAGACATGGGGCTGAAACACTGAGACGTGGGGCTGAATTAGGGGCGTATCTAGACCAAGCACTGTACTGGGGCACAGGGGGGCACCTAGGGATGTGCAGCGGGCGCGCACGGCGAAAATGGGCAGATTTGTAAACTATTTTATTTTTTTACTTTATTTCGGTTTTAGGGTTAGTGTGAGGTTTTGTCCGCTGCCCACCCACTCGCTCTGTTCCTTTAAGGTATTTCGGTTAATTAATTGCATTCTCCTCCCCACACGCTTCTTCCTGTAGATGCCGTTTGATTGGTGCTCTCCCAACCACACGCTTCTGGAGCAATGATCAATTTCATCCCGCAGCTGTCACAGCTTGTCATTAAGCACCCCGTGGCTTTAAATACCCTGATCTCCCTAATATTGATGTTGGATCGTTCTGAAACATTCCCTGCATTTGCCTGTTCCTTCCCGTCGCTGCTTTCCCTGTTCTTTTGCCTCCCAGGACTCTCGAGAAATATTCCGTTTGGAGAACCTGCTTCCCCGTTACGAAGCGGTCGCCTTGTTTTGATCTGCCCGCTTTACGCGCTGCGCTCTGGTGAGTTTTTGTAAAGTCTTTTGGATCTATCGTTTTTTGTGTGTTTGTAAAGCACTGAAGAGATCCAGTTTTTTGTTCAGACTGTTCTCACCTTTTTGTCTGTTGGATTTTCACATTTGGATTACCTAATTGTTTTCACTCTGGACACTGCTCACTGTGTGTTTCACACCGAAGATCTGTCACTTGGAATTATTGTTTGGACAATTCACCTCACCAGTCACCTGTCAGTTTTCAATTGTGCGCTGAGCTAACTCGGACTCTCTCTCTCCCTCTCCGCCTCCATCCGGAGTATATGCTGGGAGGATCTGCAGAGCGGCTCAGACGTCACGGACAAATTCCACAACGTAACCTTCCGGGAGAAGCTGCAGAGCAGCAAACATTCCTCACATGCCTGTTTCCCAGTTTGTTCTGTTCACCACCAAATCCATTCTTGTTACTCAGTAAATAAACACGCCCTTGATTTTGGCTAACTCTGAAACAACTCTCTCTGTGCCGTTTGCGTTTGGGGTCGGTGTCAAACCATAACATTACGATCCAACCAACATGACGACCCCAGCCGACACAGAGAGAGTCAGAACAGCATTAGCAGGCCAGATTGAGTTAACCAAGGAACACAGCCTACAGCTAGACATGGGGCTGAGACACTGAGACATGGGGCTGAAACACTGAGACATGGGGCTGAATCACTGAGACATGGGGCTGAAACACTGAGACATGGGGCTGAAACACTGAGACATGGGGCTGAAACACTGAGACATGGGGCTGAAACACTGAGACATGGGGCTGAAACACTGAGACACTGAGACATGGGGCTGAAACACTGAGACATGGGGCTGAAACACTGAGACACTGAGACATGGGGCTGAAACACTGAGACACTGAGACATGGGGCTGAGACACTGAGACATGGGGCTGAGACACTGAGACATGGGGCTGAAACACTGAGACATGGGGCTGAAACACTGAGACATGGGGCTGAAACACTGAGACACTGAGACACTAAGACACTGAGACACTGAGACACTGAGACACTGAGACAGTTTGAGTTGGTCCTGCGGTGCCAATCATCTCTCTCTCTCTCTCTCTCTCTCTCTCTCTCTATCCCTCGTCTGCCCTGCTTTCCCTTCGCTTCCTCCTTCTCTCCTAATCTTTATTGAGGAATAATGATTTTGCTGTAGATTTGATTTAGTATGTCATGTCTGTCGACCTGTCTCTCTCTCTCTCTCTCTCTCTCTCTCTCTCTCTCTCTCTCTCTCTCTCCGTGTGCCTGTCCCTCTCTGTTTCTGTCCTGTATCTATGTATCTGCCTCTCTCTCTCACTCAATGTCTCTCTCTCTTTCTGTCAGTTGATCTCTCTCTCTGTCAGCCAAGGTCTCTCTCTCTCTCTCTCTCTCTCTCTCTCTCTCTCTCCCTGGTCCCCCCCCTCTCTCTGTCTGCTGCCACCACCCCCCCTCTCTCTAAATCCCTAATCTCTTGGATGAGGGATTAGGTGGTGACGGAGTGATTGAGGAGGATTTGAGGAGGTGTACGGAGGAGAACACAGGGCCGGCAGGGAACCTAATTAGGCCTCCGAGGGGGGGGGGGGGGGGGGGGGGGGGCACGGGGGGCTATCTGCGCCGTAAATAGAGCACATTGCCTCGCCGTGGTGGAGGTGCCATGCCCTGCCGCTACATTGTACACGACTTCAAAGCCAAGTGTATTTTCACTCTGAACAGAGAGAGCTTTGCCGAGAGCTCGAGCGCCAACTTTCTAGACGCGAGGCCAACAGCTGTGCTGAATGCGAAAGAACCTCTGGCGAGAACCCTGGGGGGGCCAACTATGGTGGTACTGTACTGTTTCACAAGTTAGAAGAATTGGTTGAAGTATAGGACACATCGTCGTCTCCAGATGATGTACTTAAAGGGGAACTATTTTACTATTTCTTTCACTATTTGGGCACTTTTACACAATTCCTGTGAGTCTATGGAACACCTCTGTAATATATATATTTTTTTTGTATTTCTAATCAAGTCCTCAAAAACAGCATTTTTCTACCTCAAGATCTTAAGCCGTTTTGAGCCTGGGCTCCAACCACAATGGCAAGTTACTGCGCCGGCGCCTGGTTCGCCTGAACATTATCATGCAGCGGTGTCTCTCTGACATCACAAATCGCGCACATTTTCAAATGACTCAGTTCAGTGAGGGTGAATATTGTGAGAGGAGAATTGGAAGAATGCGCCAATATGAGAATTTTGAGACATAGATCATATTAATATAAGTTCACATGGCTAGGAAACAATGCTAAACACTCAAAAAGGCCATTTATAAGATAGTTCCCCTTTAAAGGAACACGCCAACATTTTGGGAATGGAAGTGGACGGTGACGGTTAGCCTTCAAGAGAGGTGTTAGTTGGACATTATGCCTATAGGCTAACCGGCACTGTCCGCTAGTGTTGTCACGATACTGGAATTTCGAACTTCGATACGATACCTTGAAAAGTATCGATACCCTTTTCGATACCACGGGGGAAAAGGTTCAATCTTAAAATGTAAAAAAAAAGAGAAAAAAGATAAATATATATTTTCGTTTTAATAAATTTAGCTTTTGTTGCTGGTTGATTCTCCTCAGCTTCTCTCTGGTACTATAAGAGAAGATAAATATAACACATTTAAAACCCTTTGTTTATCTTTAGATCACACATTTAAAAATAACTGTTCATCTCACTTCAATCATTTTTATTGCAGAACATGGTATTTTCTCAAGCAGACGGATGTAAACACTGTAATCTGCGTTGCATGTACCTGACAAACTGAACTGTTTGTATTACAGTCATATTCCGACTTAACTGAATGCACACAGTGTGTGTGTGGACTACTGTACTATTACAGGTATTGAAATAAACAATGCAACTTCCTTATACAAAAAAAATTAAAAATCTTTTTTTATGAATAATTAAATATCGATATTTCGGGAAATGAGTATTGAAACCGTTTTAAATATTCAGAATCGATATGTATCGATTTTTAGATATTTTTGTCAACACTACTGTCCGCTCCCATTCATTGTGCTAAGCTAGGCTAACGTGCAGCCAGATAGCTTTCTACTGAACGCACAGAGACTTCTGGTCTCTCTCTGGAAAAGACGGTAAGCTAATTTCCCCAAATGTTGGAGTGCCCCTTTAAAGGTAGAATCTGTAATGTCGTCAAACAGCGGCCTCTATAGGCAGAAGAGCACCTCTTGGTTTTGCACGTTTTATTTGTGTCTGATGTGTGGATTTCAGTGGGTTGTTAGTTACTGCTGGCCACACCTCAGGCTCTGCCAAGATACATTCACAGTGTAATAACTTACTAAACACTAAACTAAAACACTAAAGTTCAACTTTAAACACTTTTTAACACTACACCATATTTTATCTATTTCTTACAAAAATATTTGCACTACCTCTCTACCTCATTTTAGCATTTTAGCATTTTGTTTGTTTGTTTGTTTGTTAGTTTATTTACACATATAAAAACAATTACATATATAATACAATACAATCCACAAAGGGATGTGTAGGAGAATTGCCTAAAAACCCTCTAGGGCTTGCATGTGGCATTCACCAGGGAGCAAAATTACACTGATATTATATCAAGATAAAATAACTGAGGGCGGCTACGTGGTGCAGTGGGCAAGGCGCTCACCACAAATACTGGAGACTGGGCTCGAACAGGTTCGCCTCCCTGTTCGAGCCCAGCGCTCCATATTGCTTTCAGTTTAGCTGGTCGTCCGCACTAATACACATTGGCAGTATTAGGGGGAGGGAAACTGATGGGTGGGGATCGGGCGTTGTGGACAGCGACGCCTACAGGTCGGTTGGTGCGCCTGCGCAGTAGAATCAGGAAGCGATGGGGGCGGCGCGCCTCCAAAGCGCAGACCCCTGATGCTGAAAGATCGAGCCGCGCAGGTGAAAAGTAAGTAAGTAAGTAAGTACAATAGGTAAGTAAACGAAGGTAAACCTTTAGTAAAGTAGTAAAAAGGTAAGTAAGTAAATAATAAGTATGGTAAGTAAGTGACTGAGTGAGTGAGTGAGTGAGTGAGTGAGTGAGTGAGTGAGTGAGTGAGTGAGTGAGTGAGTGAGTGAGTGAGTGAGTGAGTGAGTGAGTGAGTGAGTGAGTGAGTGAGTGAGTGAGTGAGTGAGTGAGTGAGTAAATAAATAAGTAAGTAACTTGTGTTTCACAGACTCTGAAGATAACTTGGAGATAATATGAGCAATTGCATAATAACAAAACCTAACAAAACAGCTCATAACACATTAGAAAAGCACCTCTGAGTAAAGGTATTTTAGAAGATATTAATCTCAGCCCGCCATGCGTAGTTAAAACTGTCACAAATAGTTATTGTTCAAGGTGTCAGTAGGAATCACATCAGATGTGTCTCTGTGTCTTCTTGCTTTTCTGCTTTTTAGATGCAAAGCACCTCATAGACCAGCAATGACTCACTCACTCACTCACTCACTCACTCACTCACTCACTCACTCACTCACTCACTCACTCACTCACTCACTCACTCACTCACTCACTCACTCACTCACTCACTCACTGATCCACTCACTCACTCACTCACTCACTCACTCACTCACTCACTCACTCACTCACTCACTCACTCACTCACTCACTCACTCACTCACTCACTCACTCACTCACTCACTCACTCACTCACTCACGCATTCACTGATCCACTCACTTACTCACTCACTCACTCACTCACTCACTCACTCACTCACTCACTCACTCACTCACTCACTCACTCACTCACTCACTCACTCACTCACTCACTCACTCACTCACTCACTCACTCACTCACTCATTCACTCACTCACTCACTGACTCACTCACTCACTCACTCACTCACTCACTCACTCACTCACTGATCCACTCACTCACTCATTCACTGATCCACTCACTCACTCACTCACTCACTCACTCACTCACTCACTGATCCACTCACTCACTCACTCACTCACTCACTCACTCACTCACTCACTCACTCACTCACTCACTGATCCACTCACCCACTCACTCACTCACTCACTCACTCACTCACTCACTCACTCACTCACTCACTCACTCACTCACTCACTCACTCACTCACTCACTCACTCTCTCACTCACTCACCGATCCACTCACTCACTCACTCACTCACTCACTCACTCACTCACTCACTCACTCACTCACTCACTCACTCACTCACTCACTCACTCACTCACTCACTCACTCACTCACTCACTCACCCACTCACCCACTCTGTATGTCACTGTACGTTGAAACGATGTAGTCTTTAATAATTCTGGCAGAGTGAAGCAGCCTCCAGCAGCGTGACTAGTAGAATAATTATGTGTCAGAAAAAATTATAATAATAATAAATGGCTCCTTTGTTGTTATGACATTCCACATGAAAACCATTAATAAATAAAAATAAATCGATTTTTCACTTCCAACCAAGGGAGACGTTCATGCCTTTTAGTCGAGGGGGACTTGTTGACATTTGCAGAGCCAGCGATTAGTTTACAAAACATATTTAATTCTCTCTCATGTCAGCATGAATTAAACTAAATCATTATGAGGCACTGTGGACCAAATGTAATGGCTGTAAACAAAGTCCCTGCATGGTGCTGCCATCATCAGTGAACCAGTACGCTTTCAGCAAGCTTTCCAGCTTCAAACAGTGTTCCAGTTTTATTCGGACTCTCCAAAACTACATTGTGCACCTTTTAAAGGGATTACACAAACCAGTATGCAGGTCATGAGGTCATACGTGTTAACAATAATAAATGCATTCTTTTATCAGCAAACAGTATCATTGTTTTAGTAACTCTTCATTTACCATGTCATTTGAATGGCAAGCCTTTAGGCAAAGTTTGTGTCTGCAAGCCAGATAACAGACCATAGAAGCCTTTCTTTGATCACTGACTGTATGTCTGTTCATCTGGGTAATGAAGCACGTTATGACATGTATTTGCAGCGGACTACCGACTATTTACCTGCCGGCAAAACAGATCCATGGATGATGCAAGAGCCACAACACACAGAGTTCCTATTTGAGGAGGCTGTTTGTTGACTATAGCTCAGCATTCAACACCATGGTCCCTCCAGACTCAACACCAAGCTCAGGAATCTGGGACTCAACCTCAACCTGTGCAGCTGGATCCTGGGGTTTCTGCCCCGACCATCACCAGGTGTTGAGGATGGACTCTTAACACCTCTGCCCCTCAACACAGGAGCCCCCCAGGGCTGTGTCCTGAGCCCCTCCTCTACTCCCTGTACACCCACAACTGTGGAATAATAATAATAATAATAATAATAATAATAATAATAATAATAATAATAATAATAATAATAATAATAATAATAATAATAATAATAATAATAATAATAATAATAATAATAATAATAATAATAATAATAATAATAATAATAATAATAATAATAATAATAATAATAATAATAATAATAATTATTATTATTATAATAATTATAATTATAATTATAATAATAATAATAATAATAATAATAATAATAATAATAATAATAATAATAATAATAATAATAATAATAATAATAATAATAATAATAATAATAATAATAATAATAATAATAATAATAATAATAATAATAATAATAATAATAATAATAATAATAATAATAATAATAATAATAATAATAATAATAATAATAATAATAATAATAATAATAATAATAATAATACACTTTATTTGTATAGCAACTTTCATACAAGAATTGCAGCCCAAAGTGCTTCACAGCAGTAGAATAAACATAAAACTGTTTGGAACTGTACATAGCCATTTTGTTTTTTAAACTTTATATATATCTACATCCTGTTATCTTGGATTATTGTATTTTTAGAACTGTTTATAGTCATCTTTATTTTAGTCATATGTTATCTTAATTTATTCTTATTCTATGCAAATTTTATTGTATTTATATTATTGGATGCTGCTATGGTTGAGGAACCACAACCAATTTTATTTCACTCTTTTTTGCTGTAAGGTACTGAATGACGTGACAATACAAATCTGAATCTGATAAAAATAGACACAGGCATAAAATGAGCATATCATTTACAGAATAAAAGCAATCCAGAGAGTAAGAAAAGGGTAAAAGCAATGCATGTAATACAGAATTCATTACATCTGTGGACTACATTAGTCGCTTCTTCAAACCCAAGCCTGATGTGGAATAATGAAATACCCGTCTATTTCATTTCACCTGTGGACTAGATTAGTCGCTTCTTCAAACCCAAGCCTGATGTGGGAATAATGAAGTACCTGTCTATTTCAACATGAAATAGATGTAAATCATTGTCAGAGCCGATCCTCCCTTTAGGGTGCTGGGACCCTTTTCTAACTCATTAGAGTGGGATAACGCCGACGCAGCCTTTAGGGTACGCCGACCCCGTGTAGCCACGCCACAGCTCCGACTGGTGATTAAATTCACCGCTGACACAACAGTTATTAGGCCTAATCACCAACAATGACAAAACTGCCTACAGAAGTGAGGTGGACAACCTGGCACAGTGGTTACATAGAGGTTACATAGTGGTTACACAGAGGTTACACAGAGGTTACATAGTGGTTACACAGTGGTTACATAGAGGTTACATAGTGGTTACACAGTGGTTACATAGAGGTTACATAGTGGTTACACAGTGGTTACATAGAGGTTACATAGTGGTTACACAGAGGTTACATAGAGGTTACATAGAGGTTACATAGTGGTTACACAGAGGTTACACAGAGGTTACATAGTGGTTACATAGAGGTTACATAGTGGTTACACAGTGGTTACATAGAGGTTACATAGTGGTTACACAGTGGTTACATAGAGGTTACATAGTGGTTACACAGAGGTTACATAGAGGTTACACAGAGGTTACATAGAGGTTACACAGAGGTTACATAGTGGTTACATAGAGGTTACATAGTGGTTACACAGTGGTTACATAGAGGTTACATAGTGGTTACACAGTGGTTACACAGAGGTTACATAGAGGTTACATAGTGGTTACACAGAGGTTACACAGAGGTTACATAGTGGTTACATAGAGGTTACATAGTGGTTACACAGTGGTTACATAGAGGTTACATAGTGGTTACACAGAGGTTACACAGAGGTTACATAGTGGTTACATAGAGGTTACATAGAGGTTACATAGTGGTTACATAGAGGTTACATAGTGGTTACACAGTGGTTACATAGAGGTTACATAGTGGTTACATAGAGGTTACATAGTGGTTACACAGTGGTTACATAGAGGTTACACAGTGGTTACATAGAGGTTACATAGTGGTTACATAGAGGTTACATAGTGGTTACACAGTGGTTACATAGAGGTTACATAGTGGTTACACAGAGGTTACATAGAGGTTACATAGTGGTTACACAGAGGTTACACAGAGGTTACATAGTGGTTACATAGAGGTTACATAGAGGTTACATAGAGGTTACATAGAGGTTACATAGAGGTTACACAGTGGTTACATAGATGTTACATAGAGGTTACACAGTGGTTACACAGAGGTTACACAGAGGTTACATAGTGGTTACATAGAGGTTACATAGAGGTTACATAGAGGTTACATAGAGGTTACATAGAGGTTACACAGTGGTTACACAGAGGTTACATAGTGGTTACACAGTGGTTACACAGAGGTTACATAGAGGTTACATAGAGGTTACATAGTGGTTACATAGAGGTTACATAGTGGTTACATAGAGGTTACATAGAGGTTACATAGAGGTTACATAGTGGTTACATAGAGGTTACATAGTGGTTACATAGAGGTTACATAGTGGTTACATAGAGGTTACATAGAGGTTACATAGAGGTTACATAGAGGTTACATAGAGGTTACATAGAGGTTACATAGAGGTTACACAGTGGTTACATAGAGGTTACATAGAGGTTACATAGTGGTTACACAGAGGTTACATAGTGGTTACATAGAGGTTACATAGAGGTTACACAGTGGTTACATAGAGGTTACATAGTGGTTACACAGTGGTTACATAGAGGTTACATAGTGGTTACATAGAGGTTACATAGAGGTTACATAGAGGTTACATAGAGGTTACATAGAGGTTACATAGTGGTTACATAGTGGTTACACAGAGGTTACACAGAGGTTACACAGTGGTTACATAGAGGTTACATAGAGGTTACATAGTGGTTACATAGAGGTTACATAGAGGTTACATAGTGGTTACATAGAGGTTACATAGAGGTTACATAGTGGTTACACAGAGGTTACACAGTGGTTACATAGAGGTTACATAGTGGTTACATAGAGGTTACATAGAGGTTACATAGTGGTTACATAGAGGTTACATAGAGGTTACATAGAGGTTACATAGAGGTTACATAGTGGTTACATAGAGGTTACATAGAGGTTACATAGTGGTTACATAGAGGTTACATAGTGGTTACATAGAGGTTACATAGAGGTTACATAGTGGTTACATAGTGGTTACATAGAGGTTACATAGAGGTTACACAGTGGTTACATAGAGGTTACATAGAGGTTACATAGTTGTTACACAGAGGTTACATAGAGGTTACACAGAGGTTACACAGTGGTTACACAGAGGTTACACAGTGGTTACATAGAGGTTACATAGTGGTTACATAGAGGTTACATAGTGGTTACATAGAGGTTACATAGTGGTTACATAGAGGTTACATAGAGGTTACATAGTGGTTACATAGAGGTTACATAGAGGTTACATAGTGGTTACATAGAGGTTACATAGAGGTTACATAGTGGTTACACAGTGGTTACATAGAGGTTACATAGAGGTTACACAGTGGTTACATAGAGGTTACATAGAGGTTACACAGTGGTTACATAGAGGTTACATAGTGGTTACACAGAGGTTACATAGAGGTTACATAGAGGTTACATAGTGGTTACACAGAGGTTACATAGAGGTTACATAGTGGTTACACAGAGGTTACACAGAGGTTACACAGAGGTTACACAGAGGTTACATAGAGGTTACACAGAGGTTACACAGAGGTTACATAGAGGTTACATAGTGGTTACACAGAGGTTACATAGAGGTTACATAGTGGTTACACAGAGGTTACACAGAGGTTACACAGAGGTTACACAGAGGTTACACAGAGGTTACACAGTGGTTACATAGTGGTTACACAGAGGTTACACAGTGGTTACATAGAGGTTACATAGTGGTTACACAGAGGTTACATAGAGGTTACATAGTGGTTACACAGAGGTTACACAGAGGTTACATAGAGGTTACACAGTGGTTACATAGTGGTTACACAGAGGTTACATAGTGGTTACACAGAGGTTACACAGTGGTTACATAGAGGTTACACAGTGGTTACACAGAGGTTACATAGTGGTTACACAGTGGTTACATAGTGGTTACACAGAGGTTACATAGTGGTTACACAGAGGTTACATAGTGGTTACATAGAGGTTACACAGTGGTTACACAGTGGTACAAACAAATAAGAATAGGACGTAACTACTTCTGAACAGCCATAAGACCTGAAGAACATCCATAAGACCTGGAGAACATCCATAAAGCTTGGAGAACATCCATAAAGCTTGGAGAACATCCATAAAGCCTGGAGAACATCCATAAGACCTGAATAACATCCATAAAGCCTGGAGAACATCCATAAGACCTGGAGAACATCCATAAGACCTGGAGAACATCCATAAAGCTTGGAGAACATCCATAAAGCCTGGAGAACATCCATAAGACCTGGAGAACATCCATAAGACCTGGAGAACATACATAAAGCCTGGAGAACATCCATAAGACCTGGAGAACATCCATAAAGCCGGGGGAACATCCATAAGATCTGGAGAACATCCATAAGACCTGGAGAACATCCATAAAGCCTGGAGAACATACATAAAGCCTGGAGAACATCCATAAGACCTGGAGAACATCCATAAAGCCTGGAGAACATCCACAAGACCTGGAGAACATACATAAAGCCTGGAGAACATCCATAAGACCTGGAGAACATCCATAAAGCCGGGGGAACATCCATAAGATCTGGAGAACATCCATAAGACCTGGAGAACATCCATAAAGCTTGGAGAACATCCATAAGACATGGAGAACATCGATAAAGCTTGGAGAACATCCATAAAGCCTGGAGAACATCCATAAGACCTGGAGAACATCCATAAAGCCTGGAGAACATCCATAAAGCTTGGAGAACATCCATAAGACTTGGAGAACATCCATAAGACCTGGAGAACATCCATAAGACCTGGAGAACATCCATAAGACCTGGAGAACATCCATAAAGCTTGGAGAACATCCATAAAGCTTGGAGAACATACATAAGACCTGGAGAACATCCATAAAGCTTGGAGAACATCCATAAGACCTGGAGAACATCCATAAGACCTGGAGAACATCCATAAAGCTTGGAGAACATCCATAAAGCTTGGAGAACATCCATAAAGCTTGGAGAACATCCATAAAGCCTGGAAAACATCCATAAGACCTGGAGAACATCCATAAGACCTGGAGAACATCCATAAAGCCGGGGGAACATCCATAAAGCCTGGAGAACATCCATAAGACCTGGAGAACATCCATAAAGCTTGGAGAACATCCATAAAGCCTGGAGAACATACATAAGACCTGGAGAACATCCATAAGACCTGGAGAACATCCATAAGACCTGGAGAACATCCATAAAGCCGGGGGAACATCCATAAAGCTTGGAGAACATCCATAAGACCTGGAGAACATCCATAAAGCTTGGAGAACATCCATAAAGCCTGGAGAACATACATAAGACCTGGAGAACATCCATAAGACCTGGAGAACATACATAAAGCCGGGGGAACATCCATAAGACCTGGAGAACATCCATAAGACCTGGAGACCATACATAAAGCTTGGAGAACATCCATAAAGCTTGGAGAACATCCATAAAGCTTGCAGAACATCCATAAAGCTTGGAGAACATCCATAAGACCTGGAGAACATACATAAAGCCGGGGAACATCCATAAGACCTGGAGAACATCCATAAGACCTGAAGAACATCCATAAAGCCTGGAGAACATCCATAAGACCTGGAGAACATCCATAAAGCCTGGAGAACATCCATAAGACCTGGAGAACATCCATAAAGCCGGGGGAACATCCATAAGACCTGCTGAACATCCATAAGACCTGGAGAACATCCATAAAGCTTGGAGAACATCCATAAGGACACCATTTCTATGCTCTTGGTCTGTTGTTTTGAGATGGTGGTTGGCCTGAGGCCTAGTAAGCCTAATATCTCCCTTGGCTGACCGGTAGATGTTGGACGGGATCCAGGTTTGAATCCAGGTAGGACACGTGACATAAGCCTTCCTACCGTCTCCATGAAGAAGGACATCAAGAGAGATGGCTGCCCTCTCTCCTTTAAGTCGTCCATTATCACAGTTTGATGTCTGGAAGGTCATGACAACTCATTGACAGCCCCTGACCCTGACCCACGGTGAAGATGAGGAAATAGGAGAATAATTAAACCTTGGGAAGAGCAGTTCCATCACTTCTTTTTAGACGGTGCTCTTTTTCTGCCTAGCTGGTTGCTAGGGGATACCTGGTTGCTAGGAGATACCTGGTTTCTCAGGGGGACGTGACTGTCCATGTGCAGGTTAAGAGACGTCCTGTCTAGAGCGTATTCCTACACAGTCCAACAGGGCAGAGGGGCTATACCTCTCAGTCCTCATCCATCTTCCATCTTGTCAAATACCAATCTGAGATATGTGTGAGCGTGTGTTTGTGTGCGCTGTGTGTGTTTGTGTGTGTGTGTGTGTGTGTGTGTTTGTGTGCGCTGTGTGTGTTTGTGTGTGTGTGTGTGTGTGTGTGTGTCTCAAGGCCTATCTCGAACATCGATAAAGCTTGGAGAACATCCATAAAGCCTGGAGAACATCCATAAGACCTGGAGAACATCCATAAAGCCTGGAGAACATCCATAAAGCTTGGAGAACATCCATAAGACTTGGAGAACATCCATAAGACCTGGAGAACATCCATAAGACCTGGAGAACATCCATAAGACCTGGAGAACATCCATAAAGCTTGGAGAACATCCATAAAGCTTGGAGAACATACATAAGACCTGGAGAACATCCATAAAGCTTGGAGAACATCCATAAGACCTGGAGAACATCCATAAGACCTGGAGAACATCCATAAAGCTTGGAGAACATCCATAAAGCTTGGAGAACATCCATAAAGCTTGGAGAACATCCATAAAGCCTGGAAAACATCCATAAGACCTGGAGAACATCCATAAGACCTGGAGAACATATATAAAGCCGGGGGAACATCCATAAAGCCTGGAGAACATCCATAAGACCTGGAGAACATCCATAAAGCTTGGAGAACATCCATAAAGCCTGGAGAACATACATAAGACCTGGAGAACATCCATAAGACCTGGAGAACATCCATAAGACCTGGAGAACATCCATAAAGCCGGGGGAACATCCATAAAGCTTGGAGAACATCCATAAGACCTGGAGAACATCCATAAAGCTTGGAGAACATCCATAAAGCCTGGAGAACATACATAAGACCTGGAGAACATCCATAAGACCTGGAGAACATACATAAAGCCG